>NC_041394.2:59308480-59410980 GCF_900747795.2 Erpetoichthys calabaricus
CGCTGCGAAGCGCGGGTATTTTGCTAGTATATAATATATATACATATATATAATATATATATATACACATATATATATAATATATATATACACATATATATATAATATATATATATATATATATATACACATATATATATATATTTGCAAACTGTTTCTTCTTCATTGACGTTTTCTCTTGGAGAGCTTTTTTCATTTCATTGAAAATTAAAGCAGCAGCTGCCAAATTATGTAGCTTTCTTATTAATTTTTCAACATTGTGTAAAATAACTTTATAAAGTAACATAAAAGGTTTAAATACTGGTTATCCTTTTACACTAAAATATTACTAAAGAGATACAAAAAAAGTAAAATGCATATGTTCTTTTTCTTTAAGGAGATTAAATATTACTGAAGAAAGAAAAAAAAAAACTAAAACAGCCAAATGGGGCTATGCATACAAACTTAAAAGGTTTAAATAAAACAGAAATATACACTTTTATTTTTACTTGCTTAACTTATGGAGGGTGTATCCTGTAGCAAAGCCCTAACTTTTTTCGTGAAAGCCCGTTTCAGTCAATAAGTCTTAAAAACAGGTGTAAAGATATTGACAATAAGCTACACAAACACACCAAGACATAGAATCGTTTAAATCAAGTATCATTACATCTTCCTTTCTTAAAGAGAAGTAAGGCAGTACTTATAAGCTTACATATATATATATATATATAGACATACATACATATATATATATATATATATATATATATATATATATATGAATATATATCTATATCTATATATGTATATCTATATATATCTATATCTATATATATATATATATATATATATATATATATATATATATATATATATATCTATATCTCTCTCTCTATATATATATATATCTAAATCCCCGCGAAGTACTGCTTTTAAATTTTTATGAAGAAGAAAATATCCCAATAGAAATTTGTTAAGGATCTGTTTTTTTGTGAAGCAGTCTTAACACAGCTTTTCCGCTGTTTTATAAACGAACGCCATATAAGGTCTTCCTTTTTCCTTGCTTCGCCAAGGAAAGAGCCTTTTTATTAAATCCAAGGGTTCTTCGCTTTTTTTTTTGTTCGTTTATTACGATTGTTATAGTTCTGTTTGTATACGACGTTGTCAGTTCAGCACTCAGGTTGTAATATGACCAAGCTGTGCAAGCTTACTGTTAAGAATGCAACGTATAGTTGTACATGAGAAAAGCAATCTTGCCTCAAATCAATGGCAACCTTTTGTAGGTCTATGAACTTAATTTAAAGTTTAGGTTTACACGGTGCTTTCTTTCCGAAGTACCTGCACTCATGAATATGTCTGTATGCGTCAGTCGCTCAAATCCCCGCGCTTCGCACCGGCGAAGTACTGCTTTTAAATTTTTATTAAGAAGAAAAGAAAACCTTTTAAAATTGAGGGAAAATATACCAATAACAGTTTGTTAAGGATCTGTTTTTTTGTGAAGCTGCGTTCACTCGAGTGATCACTTTGAGCTGACTTGCTGGCTAACCATAAGCGTTACCTGGTAGGTAACCACCCATACAATCAGATTGTGAATCAGACTACGAATGCCGTGAATGTAATTACCCCGATCTACATGCTCTGAAATAAACGAACCACACGCCGTGGCGCAATTTTAGGGGCTTCGCCTCTAGCGCTGACGTCCGAGGTTCGATTCCCGTTTTGGAGTGAAGTGAGTGGGTGGTTACCTACCAGGTAACACTTATGATTGGCCAGCAAGTCAGGTAACATCAGCCACGGTGCCTTCAGTTGTGAGAAGCAAATCATAGAATGGTTGAAAATAGTTTACTGTCAAATAATGCAAAGAGTACGCGACACCTGTTTCCCCCTTATTCTTGGCTCATCAGGCGTACACACTCACTGCACTCGCTTACGGTAATCGAACGTCGGACGTCAGCGCTAGAGGGGCTTCGCAGCGGTGAAGTATTGCTTTTAAATTTTAATTAAGAAGAAAAGAAAACCTTTTTAAATTAAGTCTTAAAAAGAGGTGTAAAGATATTGACAATAAGCTACGCAAACCCACCAAGACATGCAATCGTTTAAATCAAGGCGCAAGTTGAAAAACACCATCCCATAATATTAGTTAACGATTAACACATTTCTATATGTATTGTAAGCATACAATACAACTGATAATATGTTGCGCATATTTATCTGGTGTACTGACATTTTTGCGCGTTTAACGGCTGAAATCTAACGTGGTTTGTGCCCTTCAGAATGAAAAGAGTTTGCATTTACCTTTTTAATAAAAGGCGAGCTTTTAAGCCTGAGAAATCACCCCGTAAATGCACACGTTTAATTGCACGTGTTAATATGTATGCTTACACAGTATTAAAAGACACTCAACAAGTACACAGTATTAAAAGACAGTCAACAATTAACGTCATTTACTTTCGTTCCCGCGTTTGACTTGTGCTGTAAATCTCTTCCTCGTTTTCAGTTCACGTGATTACGTAGGAGGCGTAATACGTGATGATGCGATACGTGACTCCGCCTCCTCAATTAGAGTATATGGACAAAAAACAGGTTCCAGTTATGACCATTACACATAGAATTTCGAAATAAAACCTGCCTAACTTTTGTAAGTAAGCTGTAAGGAATGAGCCTGCCAAATTTGAGACTTCTACCTACACGGGAAGTTGGAGAATTAGCGATGAGTGAGTCAGTCAAACAGGTTCCAGTTATGACCATTACGCGTAGAATTTCGAAATAAAACCTGCCTAACTTTTGTAAGTAAGCTGTAAGGAATGAGCCTGCCAAATTTGAGACTTCTACCTACACGGGAAGTTGGAGAATTAGTGATGAGTGAGTGAGTGAGTCAGTCAGTCAGTCAGTCAGTCAGTCAGTGAGGGCTTTGCCTTTTATTAGTATAGATATATATACTGTATATATACATATCTACTTATTGGCTCCTGTATTTAGGATATAGCGGGTTGGATAATGGATGGCTGGACATCTGTATGCATAGCCCTATTTGCCCGTTTTAATTTTTTTTCTTTCTTCAGTAATATTTCAGCAAACCTGGAGCTTGTCAGTTCAAATCCTGGTACTGACACCACTGTGTGACCCTGAGGAAGTCACTTCACCTGCCTGTGCTGCAAAAAACAAAAGTAATGTAACAAATTGTACCTCAGATGTTGCAAGTTGCTGGAATAAAGGCATAAGTAAAATAGATAAATATGTATTATACACATAGGAACTATTAATTTATTTTCAGTTAAGTCATCTGTAGCAAACCTTTATAAATGAGGGTTTCTCCTTTTTAGTGCAAACTGTTTCTTCTTCATTGACGTTTTCTCTTGGAGAGCTTTTTTCATTTCATTGAAAATTAAAGCAGCAGCTGCCAAAATATGTAGCTTTCTTATTAATTTTGTGTAAAATAAATCTATAAAGTAACATAAAAGGTTTAAATACTGGTTATCCTTTTACACTAAAATATTACTAAAGAGATACAAAAAAAGTAAAATGCATATGTTGTTTTTCTTTAAGGAGATTAAATATTACTGAAGAAAGAAAAAAAAAACTAAAACAGCCAAATGGGGCTATGCTTACAAACTTAAAAGGTTTAAATAAAACAGAAATATACACTTTTATTTTTACTTACTTAACTTGTGGAGGGTGTATCCTGTAGCAAAGCCCTAACTTTTTTCGTGAAAGCCCGTTTCAGTCAATAAGTCTTAAAAACAGGTGTAAAGATATTGACAATAAGCTACGCAAACCCACCAAGACATGCGATCGTTTAAATCAAGTATTATTACATCTTCCTTTCTTAAAGAGAAGTAAGGCAGTACTTATAAGCTTACATATATATATATATATATATATATATATATATATATATATATATATATATATATATATATATATATATATATATATATAAATATATATATATATACCCCATACTCTAGGAGTACCCCCCACAGGATTCCCCGAGGGACACGGTCGAATGCCTTTTCCAAGTCCACAAAACACATGTAGACTGGTTGGGCAAACTCCCATGCACCCTCCAGGACCCTGCTAAGGGTATAGAGCTGGTCCACTGTTCCGCGACCAGGACGAAAACCACACTGTTCCTCCTGAATCCGAGGCTCGACTATCCGATGGACCCTCCTCTCCAGGAACCCTGAATAGACTTTTCCAGGGAGGCTGAAGAGTGTGATCCCTCTGTAGTTGGAACACACCCTCCGATCCCCCTTCTTAAAGAGGGGGACCACCACCCTGGTCTGCCAATCCAGAGGCAAATCAGGCTTGACAATTTTGAATGAGTTAAAGCAGTTGGCAAAGGTTGATGGCACAGTCGAGTCCTACCATGAGGAATGTTCAGTAATCTTGTTGGAGCAGAAGTTGTGTCAATGATGTAGTCATGATCTGTAAAGTTTGCAGATGTGGTTTTTAGGAATAAGTCACTAGGGTGATATTTTGAATAAAACAAATATTACATCAAAATTTTTTTGAAAGTGCATTGAATAGGAGGTTGGGAGAATGTGCTGATACAGCACCCACCACACCACACCACATGATGAACCACTCAGATTGGGACCTGAGTGCACCTGTGCAACAGGTGACACCTCAGCACCACACTGGAACAGTGTGAGGTTTTTATACGGAGGCTGTGGTGCCAATCCTAGTCCCAACCCTCAAGGTCCCCAAGCAAGCTGGAGGACCTGCTTTTCGGGTAGGATGTAGGTTAACATCATACCCAGGATGAAGCAATTGCAGGTTAAGGGCCTTGCTCTAGGGCCCAATGCAGTAGAGTCACATCTGGCGTTTACAGGATTTGAACCAGCAACTTTCTGATTGCCGGCACAAATCCCTAGCCTCAAAGCCACCACTCCACCTGAAGTGTTGAACCGGATATGGATTAAATAAGTCTCAGAGTAACTGTCTAGCTTGGCTCTCTTTCAAAAGAAATTAAAGAGATCTGCATATTAGAGCAAGAAAATTCAATATGTATATGTTATTAGAATATCAGTGAATGGGAAAAGATTTTTGAAAGCAACTGTATAAATATTAAATTCGTATAAAAAATTAGGATTGGTATTCTACTTTTTAATAGCCTTATTTGTGACATTTAGTTTTGTGTTTCCCGTGAGCACTGGTTGTCTATATATGTTATCAGTGTAACAGACTGCTATGAATATGTCTGATAATCCTCCTGAAATGCCCATAAAAGTAAACAAGTGCTATACTACTCTCCTAAAACTGGAAAGACTTGCATTAAAATTTCTCATTTGGAAAATAGAAAAGAGTGAAATGTGTGCAATAGTTTGGGCAAACAGGGAAGTAACAGATCTGAAGAGCATTTGGTTGCATTAAAATGTCACCTTTACAGAGCAGAGTGAAGAATACGAATGTACTGTATGTTTAGAAGGGGGCTACTGTATAACTCAAAAGCACAGACTGCTCTAGATCAACATCTCATAAAAGAATATTAAAAGTTTGTTCGCACCAAAGGAGTGACGGGATTCAGAAAAACTGAAAAGGATGCGGAGACATGTTTTCATGAGTGAGAGTATGTTAACAGATCAAGAGAAGTGAAAGGTCATCCTGACCACTTACATCTGGTGTTTCCTCTCAGCAATATACACCTAAGCTATAAACACATGAGTGTGCTAGGCCCATCTAGAAAAAAAGGAAAGAGAAAATTTAAAGGTGGAAATAATGTGGGTAGCAATGTGAATACTTTAGTGAACACATGGAAAATTGGTAGGTGAAAAGGTCAAGGAAGAAAAACCAAACACATGGAGATGAGGAAAATCATCCTATATTTGGAGCTAGCAAAAAATAAAAAACAAAAAGCAAGATCTAAAATCACAAATAAAATAAGATGGTCCTGATAATAATTAACCCCTTCCATGCCAACAATAGTTTACATCCTTTTTATTTATTTTTTAGTTAATCCAAAAACCTGAGTGGCACGTACTTGCCCCTGCTGTTTTTTGCCTCTGCACAGTGACATCTGCCAACAGAAATCTTTGCTGACAACATGGTCATTGTCATTTATAACACATTTCCCAGGTGCAGTTACTAGCAGTGATTGCATCCAAACAGGCTTTCACACTGGTCTTCACTGCACCTCCCACTACTACTGCTTTCTGCTGACTAGAACGGAGTCCAAGAAGTTTATTCTCATAGTCTCTCACCGTACAGTGAAATGAGATCTAGCATTGTGCATGAATGCTTCCCCTGTATTCTTTAAACACACATAAGAATATGGAATTCTACCCCAGCTAACAATATACAGTACAAAGCCTGAAATGTTCTCCTGATTTACAAATAAATTAATAACCTAATTTAATAAAATAAACAATGAAATTACATTTGTAGCATGTTGGCTTGGTTTAGTCTATAGCCAGCCATAACCTTTGAGTAGTAGGGAGATTGGCAATCACTTGATAAAATAGCCTTGGTAGTGTGTCCATTATAAGAGCTGTAAAAGTTTATTTAGCAATGAACATCATAATGTTTAATCATGAAGAGCTCAAAGAAATCTGCCACTTTTCTAAAAATGAAAGAAAAAGGAGGAGAAGACAGCTAAATGTTAAGGTAACATACACAACGTGTCACATGTTAATGTTACTCTTTTGGATTAGTTAGCTGCCAAATGAAGATAAGATCAACAGGTAGTTTACATTATTTAATGGTACATATCTTATTGCATACAAAACATTGTCACCAGGCTGCTGCATAAAGGCTAAGATATAAAATTATTGGACATTGATGCAGCAGAATGAATCCTGAGTTTTCATTTTGATGTCTGTAGGCATATAACTAATTTAATTGTAATTCAAGACGTGGATCGCATATTTCCTTTTGCACATGCAAGCCTAACACTGATTACAATGTGTTAATATTTATTTGTTTTTGTACTATGTAATGTATGTGCAATGTCTGTACCATTTCAGTATTGGATTGTTACTTATTTCATTTAGCACTCAATATTTAAATTTCTGTCTAACAGGGGGAATACATTATTTCACTTTGTAATTGTGTTTATTCTGAAATAATTTGTTGTAATAAACTTGGTTCTAATAGCACCGAGTTCCAATTTCATAAATACAGTTTGAGCCATTGAAAGGCATGGGGAGGCACCTTCTGTGATTTCACCTGTAGCACCAAATGACCCAGGACTGCCATTGAATTTGTTCTTATTTTCCATAAATGTAGCTATATGCAGTCATTTTAAATATTGTCTATATGATTTTCTTTTTTTTTTCTTGTTGCCTCCTCAGCTTTTTCTATTCCATCAATTTACTGGATCAATCCTTCTCTTTCTTGTTAATAGATGAAGCATGAATTTAAAGAATTCTATACCACATAATGAAGGTAATAATTAACTAACTAAGTAATTATATAAATATTTATTGCAAGCAGGCTTCTTGTGATATGAACAATATTGATGTGCGAAGCTTTTGTTATTCAAAGAACCTTTAATTATTTCAATTTGTATTTTACTCTAGTAGTATTCTTTGTGTGAAGCTTTTACTTTACATGAATACTTTATAAATTTACAGTGTCTTCTTTATTTTAGCAATGGTTGCTGTCCAGCAATAGATTAATGCCACGTGTCCTGTCATGTACCCGATACTGCTCTGTTACCCTCCAGCTGAACATGGGCCTGAGTTGGAAAGAACAGATTCACAAAAATAAATAGATAGAACAGATATACTTTCATCAATATATAGTATTTTCTTACTTTTGTTTTTTAAACAGTTTTCCTTTTAAGTGATTCATCACGCACACAACATTCATTCCACCTGTCCATACATTTTCTGAATCCAGTCATTTGTAAGACTAGAGGCTTTTGCATCAGCATCAGGCGCATGACAGATTTAACCCTGAACACGACACAAGTCCGTTAGAGGAACACACACAAACAGACACTGTCACTGAATTTGGATCAGTTTAGAGGGGTCAGTTAACCTAGTATGAATATCTTTAAAATGTACCTGCAGAATGCCCGTTTAGTGCATGAGGGACAACACAAAGGCAGTGACCAACAAGGAACTGAAACCACTGGACCATTGTGCCACTCAACTTCATTTCATTAATATTTTAATATAAAATGATTAATTGGGTGGCATGATGATGTAGTGGACAGGACTACTATCTAATGGCTTCACACACTTGGAATAGAAACACAGCAGGTCAGTGTTCTGTGCTGAGTTTCTCCCTGGGTCTGCTTGTATATTCTTAGATGAAAAGAATTTCTCACCTATAAATGTATAACAAGGTAGGGAAATGGGACAAAAGTCACATACAGCAGTGATAAGTTCCATCAGGGATTATAGGGAGCGTGGCCATGATTGGAGGCCAGGTAGTGGAAGTGACAACACAACTTCTGCAAAAATGAAAGACAACAAATTGCATTGAGCATACAATGCAAAACTACAAAAAATATTTTACTGTAATGGTTAACATTATTGACATAAAGTTTACTATTTTTTTAACTTTTGCACATCTGCTGGAACATGGGGGCAGTGGTCCACCTGCTCTAATGAGGCATTCCATTTATCTCAGGAGTCAGATGTCAGAGCTAGGAATGATGTCACACCCGAATTAACCATGTTCTAGTAAAATATTTGGGAAAAAAAATATGAACACACCCAGGAAAACCTTGTTTTTGGAATAAATAGAAATGGACAACAACATACTGTATTTTGTATATCCAAAAAACGTAGCGAATGTCCACAGATAGAAGTTGGACAGTACTGTATGACTAATTAAATGTTAAAATAGACAAAAGTGCTAACAAATTGTATAGCAGTACAGCTTTCACTAAAGTTTGTGGTATACATTGCCATTTTGGATTTATGCCATGATCTGAAATCGGATGAACTCGGACTTGGCAGACCAGTCTTGAGTTTTCAAGTTGGAAATATGACTTAATGGGGTGTTCCAGTTGAAAATTATGACTTTCCATTTCAAATGGAACGCAGCATAAATGCACAGACGCTACTGTTTAACCTTTTAACCGCCAACTCCCTAAATATTCCCCATGCCAGGAGAAATCTGAACAATTTTCGTTGTTTTACTTTACATTTATTCAAGCAGTATTTACCTGCTGAAATACCTGCTGAAATGTTTCAAATAAATGGTCAATCAAAGGACGTAGCTTGAACAAGCGGTCACGGTTTGGATCTTTCATATCTGGCTCAGATAACGGGCAGCAGTCCAGTTGAGATGCTGGGGATACACCCACTCATCGCCATCATCCGATGCGTCGTCATTCACAGTATCATGCAGCGTACGTTGCTGATCATCATTGTCGCTAAAATCTTCTTCAGAACTGCTACAATCATGATCAGAATTATTGTACAAAATCGCCTGCAAAACCTCACTTGAAGTCAGTTTACGTTTCGCCATATTCACAGCTTTCACTTTCGAATCACATCACGTGAGCGGCCAATACAACCGCAGAGTTGTCGAAATACAACGTAGTAATAATACCCATGCCAAACTGTCAGTTATACTACGCGCCAGGCATTCACATAACCACAGGCAAATGTGCTGGATAATTCCGGCAGTAAGGCGTCAGCAATAAAGCTACGATGCCGGATATATCCGGCAGAGGGCGGTTAAGGGGTTAATCTCATTTTATTATGGTCTTTTTCTGATTATACTGCACAACATAGATTTTTCTTCCTGAAAACTGTTGGTTGTATATTATGGATTTTGACCTATCACATACCACTTTATTGAAATCACTTATTTTTGTGATTTCCTCTCATATTAAAAGTGTACATATATAGTATAGCAGCAGTACTGGAACAAGCAGTTGTCTAGCTTCTGAGAATGTAGCTCAGACATACCAAGTACTATGAATGGGACAGCTGTGGTAAAGAGTCTGATTAATTAAATAGATTTGGTAACTTTGTAAACATTTGGTTCCAGGGAAAAAAATGGGTAGCACATTAAGCACTTGTTGACCAAACAGAGATACTTTTGCATCATCTTCATATAAAACTTGGACCTATGAAAAATTTCACAAAAGCAATAAACAAGGAAGGTGATGGATTTCAATATGTGAGACAGACGTTTCCACGAATAACTGATACTGACATTACGGAAGGCATTTTTGTTGGTCCACAAATCAGACACTTCATCAATGACAAGCGGTTCAAAGCTCTGCTACTAGGGCCGGAAGAAATTGCATGGAAGGTGTTCAATGATGTTGTTGAGAATTTTCTAGAAACTACAGAGCACCAAACTACATCCAGCTGGTTGACAATATGCTTAAAGCATACAGAACCACGAAGTACAACATGTTGCTAAAGATTCACTTCCTGCATTCACACTTGGACTACTTCCCTGTTAATCTTGGTGCAGTCAGTGATGAACATGGTGAAAAGTTTCACTAGGACATTGCAAAAATGAAAGAGTGTTATCGGAGCAAGTGGAATTAAAAAATGCTGGTCACCTATTGTTGGTCACTGAAACGAGAAGTATTAGACACTAAGTTCAAGTGAAAATCAGCAGCAAAACATATTTTAGCTCAGTAGAACTAGTGGTACACTGGTAGCGCGGCTGCCTCACAGTAAGAGACCAGGGTTCGCATCCTGTATCCTCTATGTGTTGAGTTTGCATGTTCTCCCTGTGTCTGTATGGTTTTCCCCTGGGTGCTCCAGTTTTCTCCCACAGTCCAAATTAATGCAGGTTAGATGGATTGGCATTTCTAAATTGGCCCAAGTGTGTGTGTACTTGCTTTGCAATGGACTAGCACCCTGTCCAGGGTTTGTTCCTGCCTTGTACCCTATATTGGCCGGGATAGGCTCCAGTGACCCTGTTCAGGACTAAGTGGGTTAAACAATGACTGACCAAAATTCCTACATGATACAGTCAATCTGAAATTATATTTGTGTTCAGCTTGAAGCAAAATGTTTGAAAAAAAATTGTTGCCTAGAGTTTTTTTTAATTTAAGGAGTGAGCTTAGCAAAATACCCTGGATGAGATATTACAGGTCAGTCAGTAGTATACACATTTGTGTTTTAAAATTTCAGGAGACAAATGTCTGGAGTGTTAGAAGCATATATACCACATCTGCTTTTCTTTTTGGTTTGCTTTGTTGTTTTAAACATGTACTAAAATAAAGACATTTGAATTATTACCGATTCACTGCTGTGATGTGTACTTGATCGAAATTTATGACAACTAGTATTCACTGTCACCATGCTTTTGAACATCGCTATGTTAACTTGTTTGAATCAGATTACTTTTTAGCCATTGTTTTGTCTTGGTAGAGTAATATATTGTTCTACTTTCCCCTATTGTATTATTAATATGTAGCCTTTGTCAGAATGCCTAATCTCACAGACTTACTACTGTTTATAAGGTATTATTGTATATAACTTATCCCCACCTTCCCTTCTATATCTATAACCTCAGGCAATTAGATGTAGTAAAAAGACAAGCAGAAGTTAAGGTACACATAAGATAATGTATTATTGGTAATATTCATAAATAATAACAATATGCAAAGTACATTTGAATATTGGCAACCATACAACCTGATTAAATGGTGATACTGTATGTATTTCTGGCAGCACACAGACTTGTAGTTACTTAAATGTCTCTAGTTAAGGCATCATTGGTGCTCAGCTTTCAGCCACATGTCTGTTCAAAATGGATGCTGAGCTGTGCTCTTCATTGTGTTGTCTTCATTATCACAGGTTAGCAAGAGAGAGAGATTGTGAGGTTAAACACGTACATTTATAGATGTTCTGTCCAACCCCTAGACCCAATAGGACATCATGGTACTTAAAAGCTTCTGATCCAAGCCAATTCCAAACAGCCATACTTCAGACCAATGGGGAAATAGAACATCTTAATACCTGCCATCCCCAAGACCATATGTGTTTATGGCTTTCTTGTGGCTGGGGGCTTGGGGGGGGGGGGGGGGGGGGTTGAAAGACTTTAGCAGAGAAACACTTGCCAAACTGGTTTAAAGCACACACCCCAAATCCTGTCGTAAAATTCAAAGAGATCCATTCCTTGGGTTGTAAACATGAATGCTTCTCACTAAATTACATTGCTTTGTCTAAATTACAAATAAAGGCATACAAAATATTTATCAAGTTATATGCAAAATCTCACATCAGAACAGCCATGATGAGTAAAGACTTCCAATTAATGACAAGAACATCCATCAAAGATGTTTGATGTTTGTAGGTATCAGCATATATATATATTTGTTTGTTTTTATTTTCTTTACTGGAGATTTCCTATTGTTTATGAAGTCTGCTATATTGTGATGCCAACTGGCAGAAGCTAATAGTATAGGTTGATATTGTTTATTGTCTCTAAGGTTTGGACTGGTCTATATAATTGTGAATAGAACTGCTGCATTGCTCAGCATTTTTGCGTTTTGCTTTAATATTTAGTATTAAGCTCTTTTACGTCATTACTATACATTATGCACAATGAATGTTACACAAATAATTTTTATTGATTTTAATTAGAAGTTGATGACAACCTATACAATGAAGTCTAACTTAATGTAGCAAAATTCAACATCAACCCAAGAGAATCTTAATCTTTTAAAACAGCAACAAAGGAAGTATATAATTTTCCCCGAAACAGAAGCTTATTCTAAAACTAGCTGTGTACAGCACGGGGTCCTAGGAATTATTGAAATCATCAGAAAAAAAAATTGAAATGTAGAGATGCCAGGTAATTGAAAGGAATTACTCTGGGCATCTCTCTCCTAGGAGGTTTCGTTTTGCCGACATGCTCGCATCACTTGTGCATTAGCAGCAAAGTGACTTGTCTTTCTTCAGAGGTTTCGTTTAGCCGACATGCTCGCCTCACTTGTGTATTAGTGGCGGGAGGAAAAGTAAAAGGGACACCATTTTGCCAATGTGCTCGCTTCATTTCTGTATTAGCAGCTAAGCAAGCGACACTTTCTTTCAGAGGTTTCATTTTGCCAACTTGTGCTGGCCTCACTTGTGTATCCTCAGAGGTGGAGCCCATACCCCGACTCCACCTCTCACTTCTGGGACAGACAGACAGACGCACACACTTCCACGTGTAGACTTTTATATATAAGATGTTACTGATTAGATCCTGCCATATTTTTAAAAAACTTTTGAACAGATTCTCTAAGTGAGAATTTGATTTTTTTTCCAATTTCAAATAGTAAAGAAAATCAGTTACTCATTGACATGAAAGTCTTGGGGTTGGATTCATTCATTTGAGCAAGATAATTACAGTTTGTTTGTTGTTCTTCACTTTAACTCTTAAACCGCCGGAACTGGCTATAATCAGTTCCCAATACAATTTGCCAGCACGCTGGAGCCGAGTATATTTGGCAAAGTATATTCGTTGAACGCCGCAACAGGCTAAAGTTGGTTTCCAGTGCAATTTGGAAGCACGCCAGAGCTGAGTATATTCGCCGACATACATTCAGTGACGTACATTAATTGAACTCCGCAACCAGCTAAAGTTGTTTACCAGTGCAATTTGCCAGCATGCCGGAGCCGAGTATATTCGGCAACGTATATTCATTGAATGCTGCAACCGGCTATAGTCGTATCTTAGAGCAATTTGCCAGCACACAGGGGCCGAGTATATTCGGCGATATATATTCAGCGATGTACATTAATTGAACTCCGCAACCAGCTAATGTTGTCTCCCAGTGCAATTTGCCAGCATGCCGGAGCCAAGTATATTCGGCAACGTATATTCATTGAATGCCGCAACTGGCTATAGTCGTTTCACAGAGCAATTTGCCAGCACATCGGAGCTGATCAATCAATGCCGTATATTCGTTGAGCAGTCAGCTCATGACCACTGCCACCCCGGCAGAACTGCAGTATCACTGTCTCTTGGATTTAGCCGCTGCACTAGACTAGCCTGTAAGCATCATCGCTTACCTCTGTGTGCTTACATGTAGCCAGTTCAAGCACAGTTGGCTCGGTGATTTACTGAATTTCATCAATGGTGTCAATTGCACCTTGTACATATAATAATTGATTGTTGCAGTAGTTTTTTAAAAAATGTTTACAGTTCATTGGTAGTGTGTAAAATGATCAGTGTTGCAGTACTTGTTTTGCTCTTTGCATGAAAAAAATGTGTTCCAGTAAAACTTCACATCTTCTTTGTGAATTGTGACGTTTACTTAAAAAGTGCAGCAAAAAAGTATTTGGTATCCAGGGGTGCATTAGTCCCCAAGTATGTGGCGGTTTAAGGATTAAGGTCATCTGGGAGTACACCAAACACAGCTGTTAATGGTTGAGGAATGATTTGACATCAGGGCTTTTTGTCCAAAATGTTAATTTGGTGCACAATTTTAAACAAGATAAATTCGTTCAATAAAAGTATTTTAAGTTGAATGATTGAATTCACTGTGCACATGGAGCTAGACCAATGCATCCTGGAATTATTGAAAGGAAGGGACTTTAAAATGTTTTTCTAAATTGTAGAGATGTTATCTGAGCCTTCAAGACTGATCAATATTTCTTTTGGAACAGAACTAGGTGGGAGGAGGAGCAAAACTGTGCAATTTCTGTTTAGCAAAGTTTCTAGCTTGAATAAGTGTGTCAATGAGAAGTTAAATTTGAAGCGTAATTGTTCATAAGTGTTTTAATTCCGGACATTTTCCAAACATTAAATACTGTATATGTTTCAGAGGGTGGAAAAAGGTGGTTGTCATGTAGAGGTGCAACTGATAAAAGCTTCTGTGTTTTGAAGTGCTTCCTACATTGGTTCCATATTCTGACAGAATACTAGTGTACTGACGATAATTTGTATTTACTGAAGCACAGAGCAGGGAATATAAAAAGGTAGTGCAAGATTTAATTTCTTATGTATATTCATCAATTTGTATCGATTTCCAGGTCTTTATAACTTGTTTATTTGCTGCTTAGTAATAAAATTAAAAGTTTGGTATTGCCATACCCCCTTCTGCTTTAGGCCGTTGTAGATAAATGAGATTATGACTGAATCTAATTTCTTAAAAAATTATTTATTAATGTATATAGGGATACTTTGAAATAGGAAAAGAAGTTCTGGAAGGATGTTCCTCTTAACAATGCTGATTCTCCCAGCTAATATATTGCATGATGTAATCTATTTATGTCTTGTTTAATTTTTTCCATCCAGACAGCAAAATTTTGTTAAAAAAGAGCTTTTTATTTATTTGTGACAATTACCTATAGATACTTAAAATGATCGGCTAAGGTAAATGGGAAGGTGTCCAGTCCAATATTATGTGCTAGAGCAGTGGTCCCCAACCTTTTTGACAGCAAGGACCACTTTATTAGATGCAAATTGTTCCACGGACCGGTCAGGGGTTGGGGGAATAGTGGGGGGGGGGCAGTTTTATACACAATTTACATAACATTTCTATTATTATTAAGTTATTAAGCAGTTCGCATACGTTTGCAACCTGAGATTTTTCTTCTTTTTTTGCATATAACAAAGACATATGCTTTGCATTTGCCATTCCAACAGATTGCACATCACAAACATTAACACTGTTATCGTTTTTTTCGTGTCTGCCGTTTCTATAGGAGGGTGACAATGAGTTAAATTCCAATGGATGTTTTTCAAATGTTGACAAGCAATAAGCAAAAGGTATCACTGAAAACCACAGAAAACAAAAACAGCAAAAAAAAAAAAAAACAGTACGAGGAAAGTTCGAAGAAAGAATTTTTTTTACAATGTTTCTGTTTGGGGATTGTTGTGCAAACGTGCACATCTGAGCTGCGACCACAGATCTAACTGCTCTGTGGATGATTCATTCAGGCATTTCAAGGTCACTTCGTTGTAATGAAAGCATCTGCTGAATGTACTTCGTAGTAACGCGATTTCTATAGACTCGTGTCATATGGGGAAACTGTCGGGACCGTAACAATACTTTGTTGTAATACTCTCTCACCTCGGTCTCTCTCCTCTCTCTGCGCCGCTGCAAAGCCCCGCCCGCCAAATGTTCTGAAAAGTCAAAGTGAGTCTCCGTTGCCGGCAGTTCTCTCGCGGCCCGGCTGTCAGACGGTTGCGGCCCGGTAGTGGGTCGTGGACCGGTGGTTGGGGACCCCTGTGCTAGAGAATTCACTGGAAAAGCACACTTTTATTCAAATTGTTTTTGAGTCCAGATATCTTTTGAAAATCTGCTTTTAGGATTGCTGGCATGGAATTTTGTGGGTCAGATATATACAGTACTATATCATCTGCATATAGTGACATTTTCTGTTCAAGTCCTTCTCTGAATATCCGCTTTATCTCTGATTCATTTCAAAAGTAAACAGCTAATGGCTCAACGGTGATTGCAAAAAGCAATGGTGATAGGGGACATCTTTGTCAAGTATCACGTTTTAGTTGAAGTAGTCCAAAATAACGTTGTTAATGTAATGGGCTAGATTTCAGTGTTTTAAAGAAAATGACATTTCTGTGTGTTGCTTAGTGTAATGGGTTATAAACCAGTGTTTTAAAGAAAAGGCAAAATTCCAGGTTATTGTTGATGTCTATCTACAGGACATAACTATTTATCTGTCTTGCAAAAGAGTCACCTGCTTTGAAATATCAGACTGCTTTGATTAGTATCTTATCCACACACAATGAGGTGATACAGAACTGGCTGCTTCCTTTGAAAATTAATGAGTTCTGGGGACATTGGTTTCTAATCAGGTACTTCTTGATAGCTGATAACAATACCATTGTTGAACCAAAGTAACTGTGTTTATACTATTGTTCTGCAGAGGAAATTGGCATACACCATTGTTTAACTGATCATCATGTTGTTCTATAGAGAGACTGAAGCATTTATATATTTTTGGGTAAATGAGAATAATGTAGAACATAGAAGTATGGTCTGACACTCATGACTGCTGCCTGCTTATTTTATGCTACTGTGGCTTCTTGTACCTGGCCCTGGTTCCCCTAGGCCTAATGCCAATAATATTAATACAAACTGGGACTTCTGAACTAGTATAAAGTAGTCTGATCCATACACATATGTTTGGGCTGAAACCAAATTTGTGCAATGTGGTGAATAGGTAGTCCCATTCAACCATGTCATATGCTTTTGCTGCATCCACAGATAGTACGATTTCTGGAGTTTTAGATTTAGTGGGTGAATATATCAAATAAACGTTGAAAATTACAAGCTAAGTGTCTGCCTTTAATAAATCCAGTTTAGTCTTGTGATATAAGCACTTTCTCAATCCTTCTAGCTACTAGAACTAAAACTTTGCAGAGTATTTTGATGTCATAATTCAGAAGTGAGATTGGTCTGTATGGTGCACATTGTAGTAAGACAGAAAGACAGTAATTAATGATTGTTGAAAAGTCTGAGACATAATTTTGTTGTCTTTAGATTCTGTAAATGTTGCTAATAATAGTAGGGCTAACTTATTTGAAAAAAAAATGTTATGAATTTCCACTGGGTGGCCATCAAGGCCGGGTGCTTTTCCACTTTGAAGTGAGTTTATAGCATATAGTAATTCTGAGAGTGTCAGAGGTTTATCCATTTTCACAGGACTAAGACTACCTAGCTGTGGTATCTGTAATGAGTCAAAGAACTTATTAGATTGTGTTGTATCTTCTTTAGACTGGGTGAAATATAAGGATTATAGTACTCTCTAAATGTGTGGGGTATATTTTTATGGCTTATGATTTTATCTCTGTCTAGGATGGCATTGCTGTTATTGCATTGCGGACTTCCTCCTTGTGGATTTTTTGAGCTAAAATCTTACTGGCCTTCTCTCTGTGTTCATAATAATGATATTGTGGTTTAAAGATGAGTTGTTCCATTTCTTTAATATTCAAGAGGTTAAATTCTAATTGCAAAACCTGTCTTTTCTATAAAGTGCCTCATTTGGAAACCTGGCATATACAAGATCTATTCTGGTGATTTTGCTGATTAACTCAGACGCATTCTTGGTTTCCAAGTATGAAATAATTTGTCCTCTTAAAAATGCTTTCAGAGTATACCTGCTGAGACCTCTGAGGACACACTTGTCTCAAGAAAATAATCAGTTTGCTTGGAAAAGAAATCTGTACAGTTCTCATCAGCTAATCACAGGGGGTTTAAAATGCCAACTAGTAGATTACTGTGCTGGATGCAGTAATTTAAACTCCATGATCAGAGGGGCATGGTCAGAGATAACAATAGCATTATACTTACAAGATTTGATAGAAGGTAAAAAATTATTGCCTATGAGGAAATAATCAATTCTTCAGTAATAATGATGTATTGGGGAGAAGGAGTATGCTCTTAGATTAATATTTAAAAACATCCATGGCTAATAAGTTATGATCCATTGCAAACTGTGTAATTATCTTTGCAGTATTAGATGTTATCTCTGCTGCAGCTGAGGATCTATCCAGGTCTGAATTTAACACACAGTTAGTCTCTGGCCATTATAATTTTGTGAGTGTTCATATTAGAGATAGATGCAAATACATTTTGGAAGAAACTCCTGTTATCCATGTTAGGTGCAGAGATATTAATCAAAACCAGTTTAGTATTAGATAAATTGCCCTTCACCATGACATATCGCCATTCAGAATCAGATATTACATCTGACACTACAAATGGAATAGTTCTGTGTATTAAGATTCCCACACCCTTAGTTTTCTTTGTATAGATGGAGTGAAAAAATTGGCCAATCCACTCTTTTTGCAACCGAATCTGTTGTAAAAATAATATCTTGGCATTTAGACCTGTACTTTCTTTCTCTTTACTTCATGATTAAGACCCTAGACATTCCAGCTCACAAAGTTCACTATTTGGTCATAGAAACATTGCTTCTGAACTTTGGTTTGACATTTTGTAGTCTTAGGTTAAGGTAGTACATTATTACATTTGATAGCTCTGAAATAGAGTTCATATTATTGCCAGGTGTTATGGTTATGGAGCCTATTGTATATTGGGGAAGAAGGGATAAATAAGAAATAGCATTGTTCTTTCTCTCCCCAAACCCTTCCATTTTGCCTCTGTCAATGAGGCAAACCACACTTTGCGAAGTCCCATATTTCTGATATGTCAAGAGACAAAACACGTACAAAATGAAACAAATCCCCTGGCAGTGGTGTAGAGAAGGTTAAAACTGAGATATCTTATGAAAGGTACAATCCAAATACAATAAACCTTGGGTAAACAGTCTTAAACAGTCCCAATACAATAAACCAGAATATAATGTAAAAAAAAAAAAAAAACTGTAAATAGCTGGTTACTTTGTTGTAGCCAAAGTGTACCTATAATTGATGGGAGAAGGTCCTCACTGACTCATCAGTAATTCTCCCACTTTCCATATAGGTGGTTAGCTGAAATTTGGCGTGCTCATTCCTTGCAGTATACGTACAAAAGTTAGGTATGTTTCATGTCCTATTGCAACACCCAAGTTGGGGAAATGGGTGTACACCCTAAACCGAATATATAGATAGGGGAAACCCCTTCACACTATTTCTGTGACTTCCAATATACGTAGGAAGCCCAAATTTCCTATTCTCATCCTTTACACTGTACTTAGAAACGTTAAGTATGTTTCAAAAATGATGTCTTCTTTTTCGTGGTTCTTTTGAAACTGACCTCTTTTTTTGACGGTTTCATTCCTTATTTACTTTAACAGAGGATTTATTTCACGGCAGAGATGCACAAGAGCTGCCCCGGTCCCCCTTCCTTTTTCCGCACAGCCACTGTCTGCGCACCTGCCACGTGGTTGGCTCCCTGCCTATATACATTAACGACATCCCGTGCTCGTGTGCCTCCTCACTCGCTTCCTTACTTTCCTTATTCTGTTCGTCATGCTCACTGCTCCCTTCTTCTTTACTCCAATGCTTCAAGGGTGGAAGGAGTGCTCATTCTTCTTTCAGGCTACCTCTAAACCTCACCCATACTGATTCCAATTCAAACACCTCCAATTTCCAGTAACGGACTGCTTCACTATGACAATAAATAAGTCACAGGGCCAGACTCTAAAAAAGGTCGCCATTGACTTGACACAAGATTGCTTCTCACATGGCCAACTGTACGTTGCATGCTCAAGAGTAAGCTCAGCAGACAGCTTGGTCATTTTACAGCCCGAGGGCAGAACTGCAAACGTCGTTTACAAAGAGATCCTTACATCCTAAAAATGTGCATTTCTCATACACAGCATTTACAATCATAAATTAAAATCTTTACAATCAGCAAATTCACTCTAAATACTAAAATATGTCTACGACAATTACATTGACAATCATGTTACATTATTTTAAAAATTTTTCCTTTTTTTTTTTTTAACTTCTTTAACACACTACTTCTCCGCTGTGAAGCGCAGGTATTTTGCTAGTATCAATATAAAAGTTAAAGCTTAACAAAAGGTCAATATCTGGTTACTTTTTGATAGTGTACAGTCATCCCTCCTCCATCGCGGGGGTTGCGTTCCAGAGCCACCCACGAAATAAGAAAATCCGCGAAGTAGAAACCATATGTTTATATGGTTATTTTTATATTGTCATGCTTAAGTCACAGATTTGCGCAGAAACACAGGAGGTTGTAGAGAGACGGGAACATTATTCAAACACTGCAAACAAACATTTGTCTCTTTTTCAAAAGTTTAAACTGTGCTCCATGACAAGACAGAGATGACAGTTCCGTCTCACAATTAAAAGAATGCAAACATATCTTCCTCTTCAAAGGAGTGCGCGTCAGGAGCACAGACTGTCAGAAACACAGAGGAAAGCAAACAAATCAATAGGGCTGTTTGGCTTTTAAGTATGCGAAGCACCGCCGGTACAAAGCTGTTGAAGGCGGCAGCTCACACCCCCTCCGTCAGGAGCAGGGAGAGAGAGAGAGAGCCAGAGAAAAACAAACCGTCAAAAATTAATACGTGCCCGTCAAGCTTTTAAGTATGCGAAGCACCGTGCAGCATGTCGCTTCAGGAAGCAGCTGCACAGAAGATAGCAACGTGAAGATAATCTTTCAGCATTTTTAGACGAACGTCCATATCGTCTAGGTGTGCGAACAGCCCCCCTGTTCACACCCCCTACGTCAGGATCAGAGAAAGTCAGCGCAAGAGAGAGAGAGAGAAAAGTAAGTTGGGTAGCTTCTCAGCCAGCTGCCAATAGCGTCCCTTGTATGAAATCAACTGGGCAAATCAACTGAGGAAGCATGTACCAGAAATTAAAAGACCCATTGTCCTCAGAAATCCACGAACCAGCAAAAAATCCGCGATATATATTTAAATATGCTTACATATAAAATCTGCGATAGAGTGAAGCCACGAAAGGCGAAGCGCGATATAGCGAGGGATCACTGTACATATAATTAACTGAATAAATATCAATATAATAACTGAAGCTTACACAAAATAAAAAAAAAACAAACTGTCAATAGCTGGTTACTTTGTGATTGCCAAAATGTATATATAATTACGGAAAATATAGCCATAAGTACTCATTTTATCATTATTAGTATTAGCTATGCTTAATAAGTGTGAAATACAGTATGTATTTTTAACAACACCAAGTCTTTAATGATTTAATGCAGAATCTTTACATTCGTAAGAATTCGTAACCATGACAAAGAATGTTTATATTTTTATGTACAATATAAAAACTATTATTGCAAATTATACATTTAAAAACCTACAAATATCTATCTATTTATTAAGAAAGGACATTTTTTCACGAAAGGTAAAATTTTGTTGTATTTTTCCCTACAGAGAAAATAGATTATGATTCAATAGGAAGAGGTGCTGCATGTATCATCATTATTGTAGGAGTCATTTGTTGCTGCTATAGAGCCAAAAAGAAAGGTACAGTACTTTTTATCTTTGTCAATAAATGTTTTAAACTCGAACTATTAACCTGGGAGTTACATAAAAAGTATAACCTAGAGAACTGTGTCAATACAAACTATAATATATCCCATTATTATAAGAAAAAATACTTTTTAAAGTAGTATTGCGAATGACCAGAAATATTCATATTCTACAAATGTGTCCTTGAGTGATGGTATGTGTACTGCATTGGACAATCCGATATCATCAGGTTCAAGTTGTTGTTCCAGTACAATTATTCATCTTAAACCAACCAGATTTAAGCTTCCAACACCATGAACTAGAAACTGCATAAAGACAAACAAAAAATATTTATTTTAATAAAAAAGGACCTCCTGTTAAGATTCCAAAGGTAAGCATATGTATTTGAGAATAAGACCCTGCTTTTATGATGTCAGAGGCTCAGTTAATCAAATTAATATTTAGATTATACTCTACAGAATTACATTGTGCCTATTATTAACTTAATTGTTTTTTTTTCTGCCATTTATATTTTTGGTCATGACGTGTCAAACTGTGCCAGCTAATCCTGAAAGTCATTTGGTACCAGCTACACAACAAAATACCTAGTTTATAATGAATACAAGAGGGTCTTGAATTACAGAGGTCTCCAGTTACTGCAATTCCAAACATATGAACGAGAACCTAAAACTGCTCAATTTTTTTTCAACTAAATTTAAATTAATTTTGATCTAGTATTTTTCATTTTTTTGTTTACAAAAGAAGCAAATAGTTTTGATACAAGTAAATACACAGCAACCATAACTTACAGTGAAGAATCATTCTAATCATATTAGATATCTCTTGCCCTACGTATACATTCAGTGCCTTTCTTTTCTATCCTCATGTGTCAGAACCTCTCTGGACCAAAACTCCTTCTCTCAAGTCCATTACTATAAAGCTTGCTCCTCAGGCTCTGTCACATGCTTGCCACCTGTCTGCTTTCATACTTTCCATTTTTGAACTTAAAAGTTTGATGGTGACTCTCAGCATGCCTCTTATGGCTTTAGTCCTTCTCATTTGTCTCACACTCGCACTTCATCTTTGGATGACTTCAGCAATGCCAGACTAACCAATCACACCAGAGCTAAACTGACCAATCAGATTGCTCGTTGGAATTTAACACACACTGAGACCTTAAGAGTTTTATTATATAGTAGATTATCAAATAGAATTTTCAGCTTGGTCCTGATTCCTATTATCCATCATTTAATTATTTATTCATTAATTATCCTTGTTTCCATTTATTCATCTAATCCAGTTACTTTTTTAGTTTACTAGATTTATCTTTAGCATTTAATATGCTGTACTATATTTGATCTACTCTGATTGTTCATGCTGTACTCTGACATGTGTTATTTTTAAATTTGTTATTCTTTGATTTCCCATATTGCACTGTGACGTGTGCTATCTGATACTTTACCACTAGATATATGTATATCCAGGGCAGTTGTTTCATATTCCTAACAAAATACATTTTAAATTGTATTTGAAAAAGGAACCATTATATGGATTTGTGGACTTTTATTAATCATTTTTTATGTAATCTAATAATACTTCTTCTAGTGTATACATGCTAAAGTTTTACTTTTATTGATACCAAAATAGTATAATTAAATAATATAAAGGAAAGTTACTGAGTGTACTTTGTACCTACCACTGGCATAATACTGACAGTGCAAGTCTAAAGTAGTATGCATCTCATCCTCTAAACTTATCTTTGAATTTACCCTTAATTAGGTTGATATATTCTATAAAAGTTATTAAAAGAAATTATGCAATTATTAATTAATTATTGCCACTACTTTTAGGTGAAGCAGATGAAACAGACTATGCCATAGTAACTGCACTAAAACCTGAAGAAGATGGTAAGTCAGCAGAAAAGTCTATTAAAAGAACATTGGTGATAAACTTTTACTTTTAGTTCTAACACGTCTATTTAATTTACTATTTTGCATTTCATTACCTTTTCGAAATCCTTTCCTAACTACAGTATGACCATTTCAGTATTCGTCTTGAGTTCATATATGCCTTTATTTGGACAATAGGAAATAACAAATAACATCATTTGTGTTGATCTGCACATTGTGACTATCAATATTTGTTTATTTAAAATGTTTCAAAGCCCAAGCATTTTGCAGTATTTAACTGGTCAAAGAGTTTTAGGTGGTCCTGTCTAAAGCAGTAGCATAGCAGTGGTTGACAGCACTTTAAGGCTATGGTTTACAATAATGCTGTTCATCATAAAAGAGCATGAAATGTAACATACTGAAACTATGGTTTTATGGTCCTTGAAACCGCATCCAGGCCAGACAAACCCCTATGTTGACACCAGTAATAAATGAACAAACTATTCAATAGTTTGCTGATACATTAGATAGCTACTGAGAAGTCAAGGTACCCTTAAGTTGCACATCACCTTTATACTGAAAACTTCTGCAAAGCTGCATGAGTGATAAACATACAGTACATTTTGTGTTGCCTGGACAGAGCAGGTAGAGAGTGTCCTAAAGTACAGTCAATGATAGAATTAGAATGGGTGGTAAGAACCACACACAGACCACATAATGAGCTTTGGTGACTGCAGAACAAAGTGTGAGTGTGTTGTGTATTCAGTAAGCCCAAGTTGATAATTTTGAAAGATGTCAACCACCGGCCAAATAAAACTTTCCCATGCTGCTAAGGTGGGGATGGACTTTTTTGTGAACTGAGTTTTTTAAAGTGCAGAGATGCCATCATTAGATGAGCTTCATTTTATTTATATAATTATATAAATACTGGGATGTGAGACAGATATGGTGAAATAATGTTTCCTAGACATTGATTAATGCAAGTATTCATTCTGATCTATCTATCTATCTATCTATCTATCTATCTATCTATCTATCTATCTATCTATCTATCTATCTATCTATCTATCTATCTATCTATCTACATTAACAGAAGAAGTATGTAACCCAGACTTTTAGCTTGCCTGAAAACAAAATAAAAATAACTAGTTAAACATGATTGTACTTCTGCAATGAAAATTGTTCACAATTTTTTCATTTTAGTGTTTTGAAAGAATAAATGGTAAATAACTAAGTTAAAATGAACTAAATGTATCCATGACAAACATTAACTAAGTATTTATTTATTCTAACAGTAGAACATTTGAAATTGTTTGCTTAGAATAAGTTATTCAGCCTCACAAAACTGGCCAATCCTGCCCACTTAATTTCTCCAGCATCAAGGTTGAGTTTCAAAGGTCCATGAAGTCCTTCTCCCTACCAAACTACTTGGTAATTTACTCCATGTGGCTATGGTTCTCTATGTGATTGCTTTGTTTTCTCTGTTCCCTGCTCAACTTTTTCTTATTAAGTAATAACAATAAGACACTCACTTTAAATAATACAAATGCAGAAGAAACAACAAGCATTGTTATTGTGCTTACATTGTTTTCCCTTTGTCTATCATCTATGACTTAAATAGACCAATAGGCAGGTACATTATTGCACCAAAAGTGCTGCAATGCTACAGCAGCTTATACACAAAAGCTACACAAAAATTTTTGAGTCAACACAGTAAAATAAATAAATATTATGCCCATAATGTATTTAAAATCCACTAAAACATTGCTTGGCTAGGCAGTACATTATAAAATCTGAAGGCAGATGGTAAAAAAGACCTCCTCCCTTGATCTTTGACAAACACAATTTTGGTAACAACATGGAAAAACTCAATGTTAACAGATCTACCCTTCATCTCACTTTAGCAGGGAAAATCAATATTGTCAAAATGACTGTCATTCTTAACTTTCTATTTCCGTCTCAGTGCATCCCTATATACATTAACAAATCATTCTTTAAGAAACTAGACTAAATTACAACCTCATTCATTTGTAATTCGCGATGCCCATGTATTCAAAAAGTGACTCTACAAAGACCTACTCCAAGGTGTGAATGAAACACTTGACTGACCTGCTAACATTTTCATGTAAATGTGCGATCAGCCAAGCAACTATCAACCTTGAAAGGGCGCCTGCACACTCACACATACATTCACTCTGAGCCTAATTCACCAGTTACCCACACAGGACAATCGAAGAGCCTGGTGGATTGAAACAACCGTGGGTGGAAGAAAAATGTTTGTTTAGAGATGGGGAAAAATATTGCACAGCACTGTTTGATGGATTGTGGGGGAAGATGTGGTTTTGGAGCATCTCGGTAGCTGAAACAGCTGTTTTTTCTCATGTGCTTGTGACACAACAATGGCTATGTGGGCAATGATCATATAGTATACATGCATGAAAGTTCTGTGCATGTCTGCTACAGCTAAGTGATATCACAATGGCCTTGCAAGGCATCAAAGATCTCTTGGAAAAAAAATGTTTGCCTATGCTGGCTGTATGGCAAAATTCTAGGAAAATATTTGGCGAACATGGGCACTGGCAAACACAGTATATTCTTTGTGAAAAACGTTTTAGCGAAAATTTGCCAATCAACACTAGTGATTAGTTTGATTTCATATAAAAGCTGATTTCATGACTAAACCTGGATACTTGTATATTGCAAAAGTTCATGTTTGTTAAAACAGTTTAAACAGAGGACCCTGTAGGTAGGGAGAAGCTAGTAGAGTAGTTGTATTTAATGCAGACAGTATGTTTACCAGATGCTTTAAAAAAATACATCCGTTACAACAAAGTTTTAATGAATAATGAATACTGAACTATTCCTAGCAATTTCATATGAAAATCCATATACAACAATAAAAACAATAACTCTTTTTAATAATTAACTTGTTTTACCATAAATATAATTACAAACTAAAGATACATAAATATTTATTGCTGTATACTGTACAAGAACAGCTGTAACTATAATTTTGGGTAATTTATATAATATTCGGTGACTGACTTTAACAAAAGATTTTTGAAATCGGCAGGTTTGCACTAGCTAACAGATTACATAGGCGGGAATAGGTTTAAACATAGATGAGCTTAGAAATAATAATGAAACTAGATTACTGGATTAGAATTTATTAAAATGAATTAATGTTAGAAATCATTAAAATGTAGTAATTGACAATTGAGTAAGAACCTCAAAATGACACACGATTGTTCATAAGATATTAAGAGAGCTGAAATAATCCATGTATTAATGTTTTATCTAAAAGTGGTATACAGGAGTTGCTACATTTGAATAAGAAAGAGCAAATGATGAAAACTTTTTGTGGTGCAGAATGGGGTTCATCAGGATCATCAGTATTAAGTAAAACATTAATGCTGAGTGATCAGGCAGCCATATACGAAAGCATACAGTTGCATACTGTAGATGCCAAAAGGTATCTTGTGACATATCTATCCTAAAATTGTGAAATGTCTTCCTCATTAAGCCAGTCACCCACAGAGGTTGTGAAACAGACTGCATTTGGTTGGGTGAAGGCAGACAGTTTCATTTTTAACTGGTCCCTTTAAAACAAACGGAAAGGAAAATAAAAACTGAAGTCAACAGAAAATAAACATCAGGTGACTCTACAGACAGTTATAACAGACAGAGTAATAGTTAAGGCCATTGTATTTATGCATTGATAAATTCTGTTGAGTAAGCAGAGCCCACACCTGTTCTGCATTTTATGTAAAAATATTGTTTGAAATTGGAACTAAACCTAACTGAAAGACAGAGTAAACAATTGAGAACAGAAGTGAATGCAGTCCTACTTCCTAGTAGTATTAATGATCCTTGCAGTAGCATTTTGAATTAAATGGAAGCTACAAACTGAATAACTTGAGCAGTGTATAAGTAACACACTGCAGTAGTCTGTTTCTACTAGAAGTGCATGAATGAGTTATCTTCTCTTTAGCTTGCTTACTAAGATCTAAACTCCTCATTTTCACATGTTTAAGTTGGAAAAAATAGTCTTCAGAGAGTGCTGTGTGGTGAAAGTGGATATTTATAATTATACATTCTAATGGCAGTATGTAAAATAAAAAGCAAGTACTAAGCTGTGAGAGACACCAATTCTAAGGTTAGAAGCTAAACATGATGATACTGCTCAAGCATTGTTTTGATTGTACTTTTATAAATAAATAATCTAATCAAACTGAAATTTATTTGATAAATATAACTAAACCACGTAAGGGCAGTGCCTTAGAGGCCAACATAAATTTGAGTCTTACGCAACAGAATAAAGTTGTCAGTGTTGTCAAAAGTTGTGCTTAAATCTAACAACATGATTATTTCTTTCATCTAAATATATTACGATTTCATTGTCAACATGAGTTAATGCTTTTTTCTGTTCTATGAAGAGTGCAAATACTAGACAGGAACTGTCTAGTAATGAGTAAGATGAGCGTGGACTAGTGAGGGAACTACATTTTTAAGAAATTTTGATAGAAAGGTAGACCTGGTATTGGTCTATAAATATTAAGCAAATTGTATGCTATGTCTGATTTTTTTTTTATGAATGGTCTGACAATCAGAAGATCTAGGAACTGTGTTAGTAAATAAAGGTCTAGTGATGTGAAGAAGAGTTTTTGCCAGAGATCCATATATGGGTAGATATATTGCTTGCTGAACATTGTTTCCTGTTGCAACTCTGCCAGTGCCTTCTGTCTATCTTCAGAGTTGTTAGCTGGGAGACACCTTTCATTGATATTTCATCCCTTTAACACTGGAAAATCTCCCTGCCACCTCCTGCTACTGGCCCCAGGATTTATTCCTTCTAGATGTTATTTCTACTCGGTGACTATCACAACAGAGTCTAGTTCTGCTAATGAAGTCCTAACACTGTTCTCAGAAACCATGTGTTCTCAGTTCTGATTACCTCCAAAACATCTGCTAGCCTTTGCAGTACTTGATACATGTTGCCACCATACCAACCTTGTGACAATGCAGTTTGGCAGCTCGACAGGATGTACCGGAGTCTTACTGTACGTCTAAAACATTATAGAGGGGAGTACATCTTAAGTTGCCCTAATCAGTAAGCCGAACCTAGCCATTCCAGTGTAAAGGTCTACAGATCACACCATGCCAAGTTATCCAGCAACCCTGCTCTTCTTGCCAAGTTTCTTTGATTTTATACTAGTCCTTTTCCAGCATAATCAGTACTGAACCACCATGTCTTTCTTCTTCTTCTCCTTCTTTCCTGAAGCTGAGGGAAATAGCTACAATATCTGATAATACCAGACCTTGAACTTTCCTGGGATATGGCTATGATCTCTATTTTACAAACTTTCTTGAAGTTGTTTCATGACTTCAGATGTCATCATTTTTTCAGAAAGATTGAACATATGATGCCTTCCTAGGTAGAAAGGTTGTTCAGCCAGCGCAGTGATTCTTTTACCATCTACAAAGAATGAGATTTGGTAATTTCTAATTCCTTTCCAATTTTAGGGTTCGGTTTGATTTTCATCTTGACCCATCCCAATAGCTCTTATAACCTTATCAGGAGTTGGGCTGTCCATGCCTATGTCTGAAGAATGATAGTGATGTGATCTCTGTATAATCACAATGGTTGACCTTTTCTGATCCAAGCCTGTTTGAACTCTATTATCCATTTGCTTTACACCAATCAGGATGACTTCAAAATCAGTTATGAAAAGGATTGGCTAAATTGATTACCTCCTTGCTATTCCCATTGCAACCATAGCAACTGTCAAACAGACTTGTATGTCTGTGTCAAATAACAGATATTCATGTGTCCAAAATAGCTTTAGATTATGCTCTTTATGCTAGTTGACACATAGAAGAATCTGAGGGCAGAGTTATTCAGCTGATGTGGAACTGAGCCCTAGGTATTTGCCAGGTCTGGCTAGACTATATCAAGATCAAACACCATTCTCTTGACTGTCTGGATTTGTATGAAGGCCATAGATGAGACTTGCATATACCAAGCTAAGCCTTTCTGGCAGATGAGATCAATGTAGCCGTTCTCCAGAAGACAGTTGCTCACTCTCCTTTCATCTATAACTGAAAAGAAGATCTTCTCATCCACATTCAGTAGGGAAATACTTCTGAATTGATTGATAGTACAGGACTCCATTGGATAAAGATAGCCACTGCTTGCCACCACATCCAAGGAAGGCATTGGTTCTTCCGGACATCTCCCATCAAGGGGACATAACAATGTCCCAACCCTGGGATCGGTTTTGTGCAACTAGTATAGTATGTCATTTTTGCCTGCTGAAGTACATATCAGGCCTTCTTTAGAATCTGCTTGATCTCAATTTGGGAGGGGTACAATGTTAAACTGTAAAAATGGCTGGACAGGTTAGGGTAGTGGCTTGGTTGCAGCATTGCACTTGTCCCCAAAGCTGTATTTTTCTCTTCAAGTTTTGTCCATCTTCCTCTTTTCTCGGTCCAAAGTCTGGCACCAAGAAAGTTAGTAGTCTTGAACACTTGTGGAGTGAGAAACTCCTTTACTAGATACTGTACATATTCACACCTTCTTGGACAATGCATTCTCCATTTAGCTCACTTCCTAAACAAATTTGTTGTTAAATTTAACTTCTCATTTTATTTTTCCTCTGTGCCACTCTGATGTTAGGATAGATTATATTCTTATATTTCAGTCATTGCTAACCTTCTGGTGAAATGCAACCTTAAAACTCTTGGTCCTTAAAGATCACAGAGTTGCCAAGTCTATATTGTGTCTTCTATATTACATTTCCCACAGCTTCCAGACAATGCTCTGTAATGACACTTCAATACATTCTTGCTCCAAAATGAAGAATTAACTTCTAAACTTGTTTCTCAGCTGGAGAATCTTCTTGATATTAACACTGAGTCGGTCGATAATCCTTCATACATGTGTCTTAAAATGGCATAAAATAAGTGTATTGCCTTTATCTTAAACTCATTAAGTACTTTGCTGTGGGACTGGATTAAGATTCAAACTGCCGTTCCTGTCAGGAAAATGCACATTTTTGTTACATGTATTCTGGGTAATTTCCACAGGTTTCTACCTCTTGGTTCTCTGTTTCTGAATTTCTCTCAGTTGCCCTTTCTATCAACATCATATCTCCCTTTGATTGGACCTCTCCTCTCCTTCTCTCTGTCTGTCTACTGTACACACCAGCAGACATCATTTTCTGTGGGAATGATTGATGTTGAGTCAATTGTCACCTCTTGCTAGAAATCAGCCAATTCTTCTTCTTTTCACCTCCAGAAAGCATCTCTAAACAATTTTACTCTTCACAAACTATCAGCAATGAGAATTAATATGTCTCCCCACCCTAAATTGTTAAATGGCAGTTTATTTTGCAGTTAATCCAGAGATGGTTGTCTTCTAATCCTCACCACCATTCTCCTCCTTAATCTTGTCATCACCAGAGCTTGCTGTACGGGTCACACTCCTGTCCTTGGTGTGTCCAGGCATCGTTGGTCTATTAATTTTCCACTCCAACAGTTCAGGGCTGTCATAAGTGTGGGTGAAACTGGTGGGTAGGTGATTGTCAGTTGGGCATTCAGTGTTTCTTTTTATCTTTCCCTTCCTGAGAGTTTGAACTTTATCATTGAATATTTGTCTGTAAATCCTCCATATTTTTTTGCCATAGTTCAATAAAATTTGGTCAGAATTTGTTTTTTAATGGGATTAATGTAAGAGCTGCTAAAGGTGTTATAAAAATGCTTTACCCGTGTAAAATGATGTGCAGCACAATCTGTAACTGTCATTCTCATTTGTTTGAACTTGATAGTTACTGATTTTTCAATTGCTTAAAACATAATTCCAAATGCATTCTGTAGACCGAATTGTACTGCACAGTATTAATATAGATTAAACCAGTATTGAAATACATACTAAATGCCGGGATTGGTTCCTGCCTTGTGCCCTGTGTTGGCTGGGATTGGCTCCAGCAGACCCCCGTGACCCTGTGTTCGGATTCAGCGGGTTGGAAAATGGATGGATGGATAATATTCTAAAATTTAGTAACTACTCACTGACACAAAGGCTTCAGTAGTTTCTTGCAGAAGGTGGCCTTAGTTTCAAAAATTATAAAAATGCTGTTACCTGTGCTCTTAGCATCAATGTCAGTAATTGTGCATCTGCTTTTTTCCTTTCTTTGCTCTTAAAAGTTAAATATTCAAAGAGCAATGTAGGCATTTTTGATATTTAAGCATGTTCAGTGTTCTTTGATGAATGTATATCAAAGGGTAATCAAAGCAATATAAACACATAATTTTAAATATCTTTGTTTTGTGTCATTATACCCTTAATGGCTGTGTGGGTGTGCACTTTAAAAGCTGGTGGCTACACTGTCTACAACATCACGGTGCTGTTTGTAATGCAACTTAATGTAAAACAGATGCTTTGGGTGATGGCCTGCTGTGCTGTGCTGTGCATGTTGCGATAAGATAAAACCATCTTGAATGAGACTTATCAGCAAGATTATAAAAACTGCAAGCTCTGACAAGGTAGCATATTGAAAATGGTCAATCATTTGCAATACTCTCATACCTTCTCCACAGCTGACAAGAATTTTAAAGAACCAGACTATGCAGACGTAAATGAATTGAAGCCATTAGAGGAAAGTAAGTTGTTTTCTTAAATCTCACATCATAAATTTGTCTTTTTTATCTGTAATTGTTTGACTGTAATGTAAGGAAGGATATGTTATGTTTTTGTTTTAGAGAATGTATAAATGCAATCTATTCCAGCTATATTCTAAATCATAATTAGAGCTTCAGTGATATTGTTGAACCTTAGGTAAGCAGTTTGAACTCTGTATTTTAGCCAATAAAATGCTCCAGTTCAACATTAGAATGTATAAATTAAAGCTAGAATTTTATTAATCTCTACTGAGCAAAGGCAGAATATGTGAAACTGTTGGATAACAGTAAACCCAGCAGTAAAAAGAATAGTGACATTGCAAAGATGTTGATTAATAAATTATCCTGAATGTTTAGATAACACTGACTGCAAAGAACCTGATTATGCACTGGTGGAGAATCCTGCATTGCTTTCAGAGGAAGATGGTAGGTCTTCTATTTTATGATTACAAAAGCATCATATTTTAAGTGGAAGCACTATGTCCAGTTTGACTCAACAATCTAAGAAGCTTTTTTTACATATACAGTGGTTGTCAAAATCCTATGCATTCTTACTGAAATTTGGCATTTGTATATGTAAAGGCTGAAATGAAAACTAATTCTATCAGACCATTTTCACCTTCTTGTCATGTCATGATATGAATGTGGCAATAATTAAAAGATTATTTTCGAATAAAATAATTACACACACACAAAACTTTCAATACCTTGACTGTATAAGTGTGCTCATCCTGTAACTAATACTTTAGGGAAGTGTCCTGATTCTTTGATCAAATCAGTAAGTCTATTCATATTGATCTTTATGAACTTAGCACACCTTGATTTTGCAATTTTATTTCAGTCTTCTTTATAAAAGTGTTAAAGTTCTATGAATTTTTGAGCAATTCTGTTTAGCTGAGTTCAGACTGTCAAGGGCATTGAGGTCCAGGCTCTAAGTGACCCATTCCAAAACAAGATTTTCATTTTAATTTTAAGGTTAACATTAGTTGTTGTGTAAAAGGCATAATTTGTTTTTAACTTTAGCATTCTGGCACGGGGCAGGAGTTTTTTTTTATTTGCAAAAATATCTTGATATTTGTAACTCTCCATTTTTGACTTCCACCCTAGCTGGCACCTCTGTCTCCAGTGACAGAATTGAACTCTCACTATTATGCTTAACAATAATAATAAATTTTATTTATACAAGGCTCTTTTCTAAGCACTCAAGGACACCGTACAAATAATAAATAAAAAACACATTATAAACAAAACTTACACCATCAGAAAATACAGAAAATTTTAAAATTTTTTAGGGAGGTCAGAGAAAGTGACATCGTCCTTGGGGCCGGGACTGGAAGTGACGTCACCCTTGGGGTCGAAAGTGACATCCTCAGAGCTGATGTGGAAATGATGTCTTCGGACTCAGGCAGAATTTCCTGTGTCTGGTCTGTGGGGATAAAATAAGAAGGTTTAGTACACAACGCCAATGGCCTGGCATGGAATTCCCTTCTTTTGGTCCATGTAGCTGGCTCCCATGTGCACATGTGTGATACCTTATATACTGTTTTTGAGTAATAGCCTCCATTTTGCCACAATATTCCACTGGTTAAATTTGAGAAGAATATAGGTGGCCAGTTACAACATTAAATTTTTTTCTCTTCAGTTTTGCTGTTGGTCTATTAGTAGCCTCCCTGAATAGCTTTCTACTAGCACACCCATAAATTTTGGGGAGACGTTGGGATATCCTGAACATTGCAGTGCCATGGTGTGAATTATTCTTTCACTTCTTAAAGATGGGCTGATCTGTGGTATATTTAAGAACTTTGAAATTATTTGATATCTTTCCCCCAATATGTACTGTTTATCAATAAATTCCAATAGATTGCTGGCTCCTTGAGGACCTTGGTTATCTCTGTTTTATGCAACCGCAGAACCCTCAGAGAAATCCTAGAGGAGAAGGCCAATTTATTTAAGGCTATTCAGAATCACCTTTAGTTGATACCAGGTGAAAAACATGATTTCAAATTTAATTTGTTAATTGTCACCACAGTTACAACCCTCTTATAAAGGGTGAGTGACCAAGACATTGAAAACATTGTATTATTGTTTCCCCTAAAAAGATCCATTCACTTAAGCTCTTTTAACTAAGAAACTTTATCTAAGGTAAAAAAAAAATAAAAGGGACTTGTAGACATTACATTTATATATAAAAAGTAGTTTATAACAGAAATCAAGATATTAATTGAAGCTAGGCACCATACATGATAAAAGGATGATACGTTTAAACAGCAGGGAAAAACTAAAACTCCCAGAAAATGTAAGAAGGTGGAAGTTTCTAGAATGACAATGGCTTTTTTCTGATTTTTTTTTCCAAGAAGATAATGTTATACAAGTAAAGCAGATGCATACCTTTCTATTTATTTTTAAAAGTAAAAAAATGAACACATGTTTAGTTAGAATAGTTTATGGATTTTTAAAAATATATCCTTACCTCAGTAGATGGAATTACAAAACAGAGAATTTCCCAAAACAGTGAATAATTGAGTGGACAATTAAAACTTATCTGGGGACTCCCAAGATATCCCTGGTAGTCAAGCCCATGAATGCCCATTGCTCTTATAAGAGGAATAAGGATGAACATGTTATGATTTGTGTTCATTTTAAATTATTTACTCATCTATTGGAGCATAGTTTGTGATATTATACACAGTGTCTAAATATTGGTTTATGGGGTTATAGAACCCAATTTTGGTATCAGCTTTTTGTTTAGAAACTGTAATATATTTTTTAATATCTTCTTCCAATGTCATTTTTGTTTTCCTGGGCATTGCCGTTTTGATCATCAATTGTTATAGCATTGCAATGTAACAAACACTCGAAAGCGCACAATCCAGACATTACATCACAATGGGATAAGAGACTGTCACCATGCTCTTTCCAGTTATCCGAATTTGTGGATTATTTAAAAGAAACCTCTGCCTGCTGCTTTTCATTTTCTTCCTTATTGTTAGTTCTTTTTCTCTGATTTCAAAACTGATTCATTTATCAGGTTTGAGAACAGATAGGTCAGATTCTCGCTGTTGAGCATTTTTCTGGTATTTTTTTTTACGTTTTTCCTTCTGGACACCTGCATTAATGTAGTTTGCCTTCCTTTTTCTCTGCAAATTTTAAAGGACATTGGTATCTTCACTACAACACTGTATGGAACCAGGGAGCTTCTTGCAATTTTTTTGGGGTGTGTAAGCCAGCTTTTACAAAGAACTGCACCCTTTTTAAATGACTTGTTTTCTTTGTCTATTTATATATAATAAAGACTCTTTGGCAGAAAAAAGTTAGCAATTTTAGCTTTTATTGCAATTTCAAAGATCACTTCCCCAAAAATGTGCAAATAGTGCACCACGAAAACTGACATTTTGTTTCATTTTTATAGAAACTGCAATATGTACTTACAGAAATATGAATTTAATCATATGTGAAACCTTTCTCATGTAGTTGTATTTTGCTGTGAATATGCCCTTTAACATTAGCACATAAGATATTTCACTTTCTGACTAGATTATTCAATATACAGTTTGTACTAAACTCGGACAAATATAATTTATGAGTTAAATTAAATTCTAGTATAGTAAAGGAATGAAAAGAATAGGTTGGGCTATATAATTTGTACAAGTTTGGTATACCAAAAAATGAAGCAGGACAATATAGTGATATTATCACAGTCTCTAAAAAGGCTTAAGACATGGCATTTAAGACATTTATTTATTTACTTACTTATATATTTAGTTATTTATTAAGCTTCTGCAAACAGCCAAATCTATCTATCTATCTATCTATCTATCTGTCTATCTGTCTATCAAATTATTTGTCATTTTCAAAAGATTGTTTTTTTTTCTCCTAAGGCAACCGTAATGGCAAAGAATCAGACTATGCAGAAGTCAAGGACCTGAAAGCATCAGAAGAAGGTATTTTTCTTTTGTCTTAATTGTCGGTTTTAATCAGTTTTCTTTGTTTCTACCACATATCTAAGCTTACTAAATGACAAATGACATTGATTTGTGTAGCATTAATAGTAATTATACACTATTATGTTGAATTTGTGTCTTAGCCAATACAATGCATGTGTTTTCTCTGTATCATCCTAGGTAGTTTGTTAAAATTTCAAGGCATCTTGAATCATTGGCTAAAAATAAATGGTATGCTATGCTGAATGGCTTGTTTGCATCAAAATGTTTGTTATCTTTTCAAAGGCTTTGTTTTCAGATAGTGTGACATATTGGGAGTATTTTTCGTATGTGGATTACACGTTTAGCTGGATGTAATTGTTGACGATTTGGCCTGATCCTGGATGTGTCGGTTTTTCGAAACTCTTGCTGGATGTGTTGTCATAGCAACACATCCTAATGGTTTGTTCGATGTTAACAAGGATTAGCTCACATACTTAATCAGTATCCGTGCGTGGAATTCATTTAGTCATGGCTTCGACGTTCATGAATGAGCGACCAATTGATATCGGTACGCAAATTATAAGAAGAGAATTTCCTATAGAGAGGGTTTTGCGCGATCGCCAAGATCCTTTATTGCTCCCGGAGGAAATTCTTTTTGAAAGATACCGCTTTAGCCGAGGGGGAATATTGTACCTCAAAAATTTATTAGGACCTTGTATTCGAAGTCAAACTCGGCGAAGTCGGGCTCTCACAACCACACAAACAGTATGCATTGCTTTGAGGTTTTTTGCAAGCAGCACTTTTTTATATACTGTAGGTGATGCGGAAAATCTATCTAAAAGTGCAGTTTGCCAGGCAATTCGTAAAGTCTGTTTGGCTCTGAAATATTTCCTTCAGGTTTTTATAGTGTTTCCTGGACACCTGCGTGTGAAGACAATAAAAGAGGCATTTCATGTCATTGCAGGTAGTTAATACACAGGCAAAAACACCCACAGTTCCATGAAGAATCTCAATCAGCCTAACATTCTCATTACCCAGGATTTCCAAATGTGATTGGGGCACATGGGACTGATCAGAGTGGAGTTTGATCAAACATTATGTGGAAAATGTACCTCTCCTCCTGATGAATAATCAGACACATCAAATATTTGACCTTCGTCAATATCTCATTGGTCAGACACAAGTTCTAAGGATATGACTACCTATGGCACACATTGAGGACACATATATGCAATGACCATCTGAAATGAAGTGACCACTGCATCCTGCCACTGGTTCTGGGGAGAAGCTTCCCCCTGGAATGCCCTCAGAAACAGGGCGATGGGCATTTTGCTGGAGAGCCAACTCTTCTGCAGGGGTTAGGTCAGGACCGTGTGGACCTCCACCTGTTTTTTGCTTGTCTGCCTTCTTATTAGCTTTAAAATTAATGTTCTTTACATTATATATGATTCTTTATGTCAACAATTCTTTAAATAGTTATATACCAATATTTACCAGTTTGAAGTATATTCTTGTACTTCACTTTAACCTGTTCCCGTGTTCTCCTTGTACTCATGTTTGATCTGGAATTATGACATATTAAATAATAATTAATCTGATACATAGGAAATGAAACGCTGCTTTCAGTAAGTACAATGCACACTATGTATCATTTAATTTGTCGGCCACTTTTGCCAGCCGTCTTTTCTGGTTTGGGCTGCTTTTGCAGTGTTACCCCTTGTGCATATTAAATCTTGAAATCCTTCAAGTAACTAACTAAACTAACTAACAAACACCCACACATGCACACGCGCACACACACACACACACACACACACAGCTTGTGTGGAAAAAAAATGCGCCTGTTCTTTCGTCACTTTGTTACAGCCTATCAAAGACTTGCTGATCATGTTTTCTAGACTCAATATATATGGGCTTTTCAATCAGCGCGGGCGCGCACATTCATCTCGGATGACTAGATCCAGCTAAACTAATCTACTACACAGCTGCATTTGAAAAAACGACTTATCCCGGATAAGTTTCACTGGCATTAACTCATCCAAGATGAGGTATCTGATCTCGGATGATTTAAGCGACGTACGGAAAATACCCCTATGGTCTTCTTGATTTCCTCTGAACGCTGTAATTATTTTACTGGATTATTGTGAATAACAACATTACAAAGGACATGCATTAAGATTGCCATTTTAAATGTCTTCTTAAATCTCCAGATGATACTAACTGTAAAGAATCTGATTATGCACTTGTACAGAATCCATCAGTAACAGAAAATGGTAATAATTCTTATTTTTGCATGCAAATTTCACATATTGCAACTTTAAAAGCATTTTTGTAATACTGATTGTTGCCAATTTGTGTCAATAATGTATTTTTTCTATTTTATTGATTTTATTAAAGTCAAATAACATTCCATACAAATAACTCAAGTTTTACAAAAATAGGTTCGAAGCAAATCAACACCCACCCCTGAGAAAGAGAGCTAGGCCAGCAGAGTAAAACTTTAAGATAGTAAAAATAAGTAAATAGATAAATTAATAAATGGGTAAAGATAAATGGAGTAAAAGACAGTAGAGAACCTGCTTTCTTAATTTCAATGCTTATTCTAAAATGTTGTTGATTAGATCCTGCCAGGTTTTGAAAAAGATTTGTACAGATCCTCTAAGTGTGAATTAGATTTTTTCCAGTTTCAAATAATATAAAACATCGGTTACCCACTGACTTAGAATAGGAGAGTTAGGATTCTTCCAGATGAGCAAGATAAATCTACGTTACATGAGTGTAGTAAAGGCAATTACAGTTTGTTTGTCCTTCTCCACTTTAAGCCCATCTGGAAGTACACCAAACTCAGCTGTTAGTGGATTAGGAGGGATTGTGACACCACGGCTGTCTGAGAGGCATCTAAAGATTTTGGTCCAGAATGATATTAATTTGGTACAAGCCCAAAACGTGGCCCAGTGAGGCTGGAACTTGATTGCAGTGTTCTCAGGTTGGATCTTGCCTTGGAAACATTTTGGACAATTTTAAATGAGAGAGATGCGCTCGATATATAATTTGCGAATATGGAGCTCAATTGAATTCTGTGCATCGCTACCTTCCACTGCTTTTCTGAAATGTTGAGTGAAAGGTCCTTTTCCCACTGTACTCTTGGATCTTTGAAAGGGAGGGACAGAAAAATGGTTTTATATATTACGGAAATGCTGTCTAAGTCCTCAAGATTGATCAATATTTTTTCTGGTGTAGAGGTAGGTTGGAGGTGAGTAAAGTTGGGCAGGTTCTGTTTAACAAAGTTTCTAATTTGAAGGTAGTGAAAAAAATGTTTTGCTGGAAAGTTAAATTTGTAGTGTAATTGTTTGTAGGATGCAAAGATGTTGTCTATGTACAGATCTCTAAGTGATTTAATCCCAAATGTTATCCAGACTATAAAAACTGCATATGTTTGAGAGGGTGGGAAAAGGCTGGTTCTCATGCAGAGGTGCCACAGATATAATCTTCTCTATTTTAAAATACTTACCTACATTGGTTCCATATTCTGAGTGAGTGAAGCACAATTGGGTTGTTAGTATATTGGCGATAATTTGTATTTATTGGGGTACAAAGCGAGGAATATAAAGAAGTACTGCATGGTTTTATTTCTATTATGGACCAAGCCTGTGCATGTTCATCTATTTGTGTCCATGTCCATGTTTTTGTAGCTTGTATATTTGCCCAGTAATATAATTGAAAGTTACTGTAGGCAGAGCCATGCCAACTTTTGCCTTTGTCTTTGTAGGGTCGCCCTTTGAATAAGTGGATGATTTGAATTCCAAATAAATGAGGTTATGGTTGAGTCTAATTTTGTTAAAAAATAATCTTAGGAAGGATATTCATCTTAACAATGTTAATTCTTCTAGCTAAAGTGAGATGAAGGGTTGACTTGCTTAATTTTTTCCATATAGACAGCAAAGAGCTTGTGATGTTTACCCCTAGGTATTTAAACTGATCTGCAATGATAAAAGGGAAAGTGTCCAATCAAATATTGTGTGCTTGAGAATTCACTGGGAAGAGCACAATTTTATTCAAATTGATTCTGCAACCAGAAATCTTTTGAAATTCTATTACTGCTGTCAGGACTGCAGGCACAGTATTTTGTGGATCTGATATATACAGTACCATGTCATCTGCATATCAATTCCAGTCCTTCTCTGATAATCCTCTTTATCTCATAAGCATTTTGACAGTTAACTGCCAGTGGCTCAATGGCAATTACAAAAAGCAGTGGTAACAAGGGCCATCCTTGTCTGGTATCACATTCTAGTTTAAAGTAGTCTGAATTAATGTTGTTAATACAAATGGAAGCTTCTGGATTGGTATACAGTAGTTTGATCCATGCACAAATGTTCGGGCCAAACCCAAATTTCTCCAATGTAGTGTAAAAGTAATTCCATTCAAACATATCAAATGCTTTTTCTGCATCCAATGATAATAATATCTCTGGGGTGTTTGACTTTGTGAGCGAATATATATATATATTGTGACAATGAAGAGTGCAAGACATCATAAAGATTTGGGGCAGCCACCCGTATATTGTTTTTTCCAGCTGCAAAAGCGTCTGAAATAAGTAGCACGATGTGTATATCACAGAGTCCAAAAAGAACTGACTATAGAAGCCCAAGATGGAGGCTTTAAAGGCCTGTAGAGGAAGTGATGTCAACAAAATGGCCGGAACCAGAAGTGACGTCAGCAAAGGGGCCGGCTTCGGGAGTGACGTCAGCAAAGGGGCCGGCTCCAGAAGTGATGTCTTCTGAGGCGCTGGAACCTTGCAGGATTTCCCAGGAAAGGTCTGTAGGAAACTGAGAAAGACAGTCAGTGCACTCTGCCGCCCCCTGGTCGGATGTTTTATTACACTTACTCAGACCCTTTAGCTGCCTCCTACTCGTATGTGTGTGACTATATATATAATATATATATATATATATATATATATATATATACAGTATATATATATATATATATATATATATATATACAGGATATATATATATATATATATATACAGTATATATATATATATATATATATATATATATATATATATATATATTGTGTATACTATATGTCTATATATATATATATATATATTATATGACATTAAACAGGCATCGAAGATTGGAAGCTAAGTGTCTGCCTTTAATAAATCCAGGTTGGTCTTGTGATATTACCAAAGGGAGCACTTTCTCCATCCTTCTAGCTAGGACTTTGGAGAGTATCTTAGCATCATTATTCAGAAATGAGATTGATCTGTATGGTACACATTGTAATAAGTCCTTATTTTGTTTAGGAAAGATGGTAATTCATGCTTGGCAAAAAGTTTAAGGTAGAATTTTATTGTTTCTAGCTTCTGTAAATGTTGCTAATAAAAGGAAGCTAGCTGAATTGAAAATTTCTTATAAAATCCGGCAGGGTAGCCATCAGGACCTGCTGCTTTCCCACTCTTAAGTGAGTTTAATAATCAATAGTGAATAACATAATTTATATGTAAATCTGAAAAAAATGTCTTATCAAATAACATCCCTTTTTCCTGACATCCCAATTTCAAGGACTATTTAATGAGAAAAACATTACATTTTTGTATTGTTCTTGCATTATGTATAGATATTTTCACTACATACTCTGTAGATTTGATGTATAATGGATTGCAGTATTGAAATTAAACAAAGAGAGTGCATGCTTTCAGAGTTAAGAAGAAACACAAGCAATATAAAAAAAATGATTTGAGAAGAAATAAGATATTAATCTGGAGGGAGCAGCATGAAACTTTAAGTCCTGCAGAATCCTCCGCTTTAAAACTGATTCTGTCTCAACAAGGGCCAGATATCTGGACAGAAGAGGAAAAATACTTCTGTGGGCATTAAGCTCTGTGTGGTCTGACAGGAAATCGGTGGTTATGTGAAAGGGCAGAATACAAAAAAGAATTCTGCAGGTTCTTTTTTTTTGTTTTGTGTTTTCTCTTGAGGGGCTTGAGTTTCTCCCTGAACCCAAAGATATTTATGCGCAGTTAATCATGACTGCTTATTATCCTAGTGTGAGAGAACATTAGTGTGCAAATGTTTATGCCTTGCACCACAAATGCTCCATCCACTACTGTATCCTATGTATGTCTGATGCTGCTAAGGTAGACGTCTGTCTGGTTTGGATTAAGTGAGGCTGAAAATGGCTAAATAACATTTAGTATTTAAACCAACCAGGAAACACTTCTAGTCACTGCACTACTCTGCCATATTGAGGCCAACTGAAAATACTCATACTTGGTTACAGAATTAGCATAAAATAAAAGCAAATGTAATCAAAATCATGATACACGTAAACTGTCAGAAGAGTAAAATATTAACCAACATAAGATCCTGATTGCCGTTTAGAAATAATGCCATAGAAAAATATTTTCAAATTATTTAGATTTATTGATTATTAATAAATTGTATCTCTTTCAGAGTTGTATTTTTTATATTATTCTTTAGTCATACAAGTACTAAATTGCCCTCTGGTAGCAACAGACAGGAACTTATTTTAAACAGATACCAGACAATTATGGGGCATGCAAAACTAATCCATTACAAAATTGAGAGTCATTCTGCAAAAATGTTCTTATCTCCACAGTTAACCAGAATGAGAAAGAAAACGAATATGCAGATGTGAATGAACTGAAAGCATTGGAAGAAAGTAGGTTTAACTCTCATTTGTCACCCTGAATTTGCTAGTATGTATGTTATCCACAAAGATATTAGTATACTGTGTATCTCCATTCTTTGATACAAATTGATTTTATATTCACTGAATTAAAAATAATTTTTTAAGTAATTAATAACAGTGTTACCCCTTGTTAATCAATTTCAAGTCTGTGTCTTAATTAAAAAAAAATGAAAATTTCCTTGCTTAATATTAGGCCAGTTACCTTGATACATTGAACAAACAAATTAGGCAGATGAAACACAACCCTGTTTGTTTTCTTAAAGCCTTTTATCAGAAAGCATCAAATGCAAACTAAAATCTTTGATAAACTATTTACTCTGAGCCCTGAGATTAAGCTAACTAATATATGTGTACAAAAAATGAGCAGTGAAAATCATAATAAAGAAACTGAATCTAAAGATTTTCATTGAAATGTCACTTGCATCTACAGATAATGCTGACCTTAAAGAATCTGATTATGCAGTTGTGAAGTCAGCATCAATTTCTGCAGAGGGTGGTAAGTATTCTATTCATACATTGACTGGTAAACATTTTACAAATCCAGATAACATTCACTAAAACACTGAATGAGTTTTTGATAGTTATTCAAAATAAGGGCTAGCATCAATGGAGAGCAGAATCTCATGGGTCTTTACTGGATAAGCAACACATATATTCTGGAATCTTTCCATGTAGAGCTTTGCTAGTGAGTAACAGGGTCTTGAAGCTGTTTGTGAAATAAATAACATGCCATTATAGATGAGGTTACTAAGGGCCAGTATACTGTATCTTTTAAGTCATTAAAGCAGCATGTTCAGCCAGTTGCATTGTACTGATAACTGGAAGTAGGAGTACAATTGAAAATAGAACTATGCAATCCAATATTGAGGTAATGATATGAAAAAACTTTTTCATTGCAGAAGTTCAAGGTAAAAATGACCCTGACTATGCAGAAGTAGACAGATCAAGTAAACATACAAATGGTAAGATTGCAACCTAAAAAGAAGAAAGCAATGTATTAAACATTAATGGGTTGAGTATGTATTGTACCTTAACTGTTTCAGGCTCTTGTGAAATAAATTAATGTAAATGTGAACATAAAGGCAAAAATGTAATAAATCAGCCCTTAATTGGGAAACCATATCCTGAATCATAAATCATAAACTCACATAAATACCAATCTGCATTGATCAAAGTATCCCTTTCTTATAGGAACATGTAATTATGGTCCATGTGTTTATTTCACTTGTTATTGCTCATTGTTAGATTGCATGTTACTGACAACACTGACATAGTCCAGAACTTACGTATTTGTCAGGACCCTTAGTGTGGTATTATTAACAGAGCTCCTGTGGAAGAAATCCACCGAGGAAGACAGGAATAGTTCAATCAATTAGATTTTTATTCAGTCACAGATGAGTACATGGATTCTACGTTTCAAGGCAGAGGAGCAAAGTTCCATTTTTCGATTGACTTTTTATATTTTCTTCTTCTTCCCCCTTCTTATTTATCAAAAAAACATAATATCGTTTACTTAAGCATTTTATTTTATTATGCTAATGGGCCAACTGTTCTTATTTTTTTTTACTTGTCAGACAGACCCTAAAGAAGGAAAGGTCATCTTTCCTGTGTCAAATAGACACATTCCTAAAGAAACTGGAAATTCTCCTAGGTCAGCTAACTGCACCCTGTTTTATGATAGTCGCATCCATTCATCCATCCATCCTCTTCCGCTTATCCGAGGTCGGGTCGCGGGGGCAGCAGCTTGAGCAGAGATACCCAGACTTCCCTCTCCCCGGGCACTTCTTCTAGCTCTTCCGGGAGAATCCCGAGACGTTCCCAGGCCAGCCGGGAGACATAGTCCCTCCAGCGTGTCCTGGGTCTTCCCCGGGGCCTCCTCCCGGTTGGACGTGCCCGGAACACCTCACCAGGTTGGCGTCCAGGAGGCATCCTGATCAGATGCCCGAGCCACCTCATCTGACTCCTCTCGATGCGGAAGAGCATGACAGTCGCCTATATGAATAACCTGCCGTTATAGCAAAATGGCTTTGTCAGCTATTAACCCTAAGTAGCTTGCAAGCAGTTAATTTTTCTTTCACACTCCAAACACAATGGTAAGATTGAGAATTAATGAAAAGGAAGGAGCCAATAAGGAACTAAAATGTCATAGTTTGGAATGTTGATTTCAGTTAGCATGCTGGGCAGCTAGAACACAGGGGTGCATAGCTAAGTAAGCAAAACTTTGTATAAAGATCTATAAAATATGGGTCAAATATTTGGTCAAAACTGCAATTGAAAGGAACAAAGCCAGTTGAAAATAGCATGTGTGTCAGTAACAAGACACTGGTAAGGTGCATCATTGCTTGTTAAATAAATAAGTAAGAAGGACATGAATATGTAGTGCAGTTATAAAAAACAATAGCCAATGCAGACATATCTGGAAGCAGGAGGCATAGCTAAGAGTGTGGTCGGGTGTGAGATGCAAATGGACTTTCCCCATTTCAACTCAAGTTTTTAACAAATGTCAGTATGTGGAGAGCCAGAAAGCTGAAGAGTATGAACCTGTGGTCATACACAAAAATAAGTTATTCAGAGTTTTACTTTTAATATACAAAGGGGATCATACTTCTTTATTGAGCCATTATTGGTGGTTGAAAGAGTGAAACTCTGGCTAAGGGAAGGTTGATTCCATAACCCTTCTTTCTTGATGAATATTTATTTTTTGCAGTTGGACAGAATAACAGGTTCTACCCGACATGATCAAAATTCAATTATTGAAATGATTCACTCTAAAATGAAAACATTCAAAGATGGATGAACACTATAAGTCTAACTGTGATGCATTGCAGAAATCTGAGCAAATTCAGAGCTGCTGTGCTCCACATGATCTTAGCTGTGAATTGAGGAACATAAAAAAATTATTAATGACAGAGAAAGAGATCCATCTTTATGTTTATTCTTCAGAGAAACAGTAAACTGTACCCCAATTATTGTTGTCACTTTCCTTTTTGAATAGTTTATAAATCCACATGCTTTTAGTGAGACTTGATGAGGTCAGCTCAGTTATCAAAGACTGTGAAAAGCCAGCTTGGCTTACTGTAACCTTTGAAGTGGGACTCAAATACTTTGTCACGTTGTAAGTCAGGAGGAGCTTTGACAAGAGAGGAGGCTGACAAACAGACAAAGAATAAATGGAAAAGAGATGCATTTGTGATGAAAGGTATAAGAAAAAATGTACAAAGCATGAAAAAAATATAGTCAAGTGTGATGAGTGGGTGTGGAAATACTGAACATTTATATTGTGATGAAGAATAAAGTGGCCTTACATGACTTTAGTGTATTTGGTGTTGCCAGGAAACAGCAGATATGATTGATAGTTGAATGTATACAAAGAACAAGGGTCACATTTGGATCTGACTGTTCTTTTAATTTTTTCCTGTTTTTATTGGAAATTCCTTTTATTCAAAGCCCCATTTTCCTCCCTAAGCTTTTGTATTTCTGTGGGCAAAGACACTATTTCATCATACATATTGAAATAAATGTCAATGAGAAAATTCAATGAGAAGTAAGACAAAATGACACCTTTTATTGGATAACTGAACAGATTACAATATACCAGCTTTTGAGGCAGCTAAGATCCTCTTCATCTTTTTAGGCAAGATGTAATTTTGTAATTTTCATAATAATGTAATTTACATCTTGCCTGAAGAAAGGGTCTGAGCTGCCTCGGAAGCTGGTGTATTGTAATCTGTTTAGGTAGCCAATAAAAGGTGTCATTTTGCCTGACTTCTCATTGTATCCATAATGGCTTACACAGTACAACACCCTACTACCTGAGGCAAATTCAGTAATTTGTTTGCCTTTGGTCTGCTATCCAAAATCTATTAATTCTATTTCGGGGTCCCACAATTTAAGATCCAAGATTTTGTTCTGCCGGCAATACATAAAGTGGCAGTGTATTTAAAAAGGGACATCAAAAAATAGAAAATCTACATTTTTTACTAACACATCAAGCCAGAAACTGTAAATAAATTTGTAGTCTAGGTAACGAGGGCAAAAAAGTCATAAGCCAGGAACAAAGTAGAAAGCAAGGAATAGATTTGAATTGAATTGTATCCACAATCTTGGACAACCAAAAAATGCATGACATCGACTTTTATAATGTTGCTAGTGACATTTCCTGTTGTTTCAACCAAGACAGCAAACAAAATTTTATAGACCATGCCCATGCAAAACAAAATGAAACCATGATAACTGTGAACATATTCCAAACAAGCACTAACAAGAAAACAAATTACTTAAATGGATTCTACATCCTCAGAAAAAAGGAACGCAAAACACATAAAAATATTTCCCAATAAACCCAGTAAAAAATGCAAAGAACAGTCCAAGCTAAGAGGCATTATTAAGAGCAGAGCACAGTTTTTGTAACAGTGAGATGTTTGGTAGTGGATCAGTTTTCTGATTTGTGAAAAGAAGAAGTGTTATTAGATATTATTACTAGCTTGATTTCATGTTTTTAGACTTGGACAGCAAACCAAAAGAATGCAATTGAATTGCAATTGTTATTATATTATCTATAGCATGTTAGTGTACTACAGATTTAACTTTACATTTAAATGGCTGAATTGTTTAAGTGACTTGTTCAGAGCCATACAGTGAGACACAGTGGTATGAACAAGGATAAATAGATAATCAAGAGTACACAATGGGATCAGATTAATCAGATTATATGAGAATGTTCAAAGCGTCAGATAGAAGGAAAATGAGAGACTCTAGTGCAGAAGAATGAGAGCGAAGATAGCAGAAATGTTGTGGGTGATGGGAAATAAATACATGTTACTTAATTTCCCTATTTAAAGAACTACAAAATTTCAAGTATTTAACTTTCCTCACAGCCTTGGGTCCTTCCTCTCTCATACATGACCTTTTCCCATCTCATAATTCCTCAATAAAATCCTAGTAACCCCTTTTAGTGAACCCTGGTGTGCTCAGATTGAAGTTTCCGTAGCTCTTAAAGTGTGAGGTATCTTGGAGAGCTTGTCAACTACCTGTTCACAAAAATGTGTAACTTGATGCCAGGCTTCTAGGTCAGGAACCTCGTATAGTTTTGTAGTGAATTGTGAGCGGCGCATTGACCTTATTCCTGTATTTCCTAATCTCACCCTCAACTCAACTTGAAAGGACAATGTAGTATCAGATTTCCTAGTGTCACTGTGCTGTCACCAGTTAGCCAGGTGATATTTTGCCCTGGATGAAGCCTACACAGTTGTGGATTGAAAATTATGGTCTTGCAAAACGTTTTTCAGACAAACATAGCCCAGGAATTAACTATGGCCTTCAATGAAAGAACCGGCAATAGCACTCATTGTATTTTATAACTATGCATCAACTTAGAAATTGTAACAGTGCTTAAAAATCTCAGAATGTGGATTTATTTTTTTATTACATTTGCCTTATGCTTCCAGACTAAAATAGTTAGTTAGTCTTGGAAATCATGTATTGGATGTTAATCACTAAATTTCTGTTTCAATAAGTCTAAGAAAGTCAAGACATTTATTCCTGCAAGAAAAATGAGATGTTTCTTAATCCTGTAGGTTGCCCCAGTGAAGATGTCTTTTCCATGTGATGTATAATGGCCCACAGGTATTGCAAATTAATTTACAGATAGGTTCAGCATCTTCTAAAGATACATGGTGTCTCACATACCTTCATAGTTACATACAGTATCTGTGGCCTTCAGTCTCCTGTCTTGTACTCTCCGGGAATATTACAATATACTAGTTTTAAGGTGAAGTAATTCTAGGATTTCTAGGGTTGATTAGATTAAGAATGTATGAAAAATAAAGAAACTGCTAGCCTCATGCTTATATATTCAATTTAAATGAATGTTTTTTGCAGGTGGACAGATTATAAAGGAGTCTGACTATGCAAATGTAGATGAACTAAAATTGGCAGAAACTGGTAAGGTTTTAAATATTTGCATTTTAGCTTCTTTTTTTCAGCAGTTGGCACTGAGTTTTCTTTATGTTCCTCTTCACAAAGAAAAAGTATATAATACTTTTAAATAATATTTATGCATTTTTAAATACTGTAAGTTTACAATATGTACTTCAGTATATTTTGTTTTGTCATAAACCACTTCAGTTTTTAAGATGCCAAATGTTGATACTGTCACTGCAGTTCTAAAACAGGCTCATGTGTGTTTGCAGGATTTCATAAAAGTCCCAAATATTTTGTTTTGTACATCATTTAATTGATTAAAATGAACAACTCCCTGTGTCCATCATTTGTCTAGTAGCAGAAATCTTTTCTAATAGCCTTGACATTACACACCGTCCGTGCCCACCTGGACAAAAGTGACAAATACGTGAGACTGCTGTTTGTAGATTACAGCTCAGCATTTAACACTATTATTCCCTCAAAGCTCTGTGCAGATGGATCCTGAACTTTGTGTCAGATCGGCACCAGGCGGTTAGACATGGGAGTCCCCCAGCTATGGTGTACTAAGTCCTCTCCTATATTCTCTCTACACCCATGACTGTATGGCTAGGTACAGGTCTAACATTATTCTGAAGTTTCATGATGACTCAATGGTACTAGGTCTGATACTAATACAAACGAGATTAAATACAAAATCAGAGCCTTGACCCATTATTGCCAGGATAACTGTTTCTCCCTCAGTTTTTCCAAGACTAAAGAGGTAATAGTGAACTTCAGAAAGTAAGAATGTGTAAACTCCACTCTGTCACTCAGTGGGACTACTGTGGAGACAGTAAGTAGTTTTAAGTTCCATGTGTACATATCACCAAAGACCTCACATAAACTGTTCACACTGAAAATGTGGTGACTAAGGCTCAACAGCACCTTTTCTATCTCAGCCATCTGAAGAGGTTGGGCATGAGCCCTCATACTCTCAGATCATTTTACTCCTGCACCTTTGAAAGCATCCTAACTGGATGCATTGCTGTTTGGTATGGGAACTGCACTGCCATCAACCGCAAAGCCTCGAAGAGGGTAATGCGTCCTCCGCAACAAATCATTGGAGGTTCTGTTCCCAACCAACAAAACATACACTAATCCTGGGCATCCATGTAATGAACTGTTCTCAGTATTACCTTCAGGCAGATAGTGCCATAGCATCAGGTCCCGAGGCAGCAGCCTCCAGAAGTGCTTCTTCCATCAAACTGTTAGAATGCTGAACTCTACACTGACTGATACTAACCCTAACCAAATCCCATCCTATAACACACACATCCATGCCGCTGACTCAGTATTTGCAAATTACATTGCACCACATATTTTTTCTGTTTTTAGTATGTATTGTATAGAGTACAAGTTTAAGTGTTTAGTACAGTGTGTAATCAATGAATTCATATTTACATGTATTGTAATGTGTATACTACAGTGCATCCAGAAAGTATTCACAGCGCATCACTTTTTCCACATTTTGTTATGTTACAGCCTTATTCCAAAATGGATTAAATTCATTTTTTTCCTCAGAATTCTACACACAACACCCCATAATGACAACGTGAAAAAAGTTTACTTGAGGTTTTTGCAAATTTATTAAAAATAAAAAAAATTGAGAAAGCACATGTACATAAGTATTCACAGCCTTTGCCGTGAAACTCGAAATTGAGCTCAGGTGCATCCTGTTTTCCCTGATCATCCTTGAGATGTTTCCACAGCTTAATTGGAGTCCACTTGTGGTAAATTCAGTTGACTGGACATGATTTGGAAAGGCACACACCTGTCTATATAAGGTCCCACAGTTGACAGTTCATGTCAGAGCACAAACCAAGCATGAAGTCACAGAAATTGTCTGTAGACCTCCGAGACAGGATTGTCTCGAGGCACATATCTGGGGAAGGTTACAGAAAAATTTCTGCTGCTTTGAAGGTCCCAATGAGCACAGTGGCCTCCATCATCTGTAAGTGGAAGAAGTTCGAAACCACCAGGACTCTTCCTAGAGCTGGCCGGCCATCTAAACTGAGCGATCGGGGGAGAAGGGCCTTAGTCAGGGAGGTGACCAAGAACCCGATGGTCACTCTGTCAGAGCTCCAGAGGTCCTCTGTGGAGAGAGGAGAACCTTCCAGAAGGACAACCATCTCTGCAGCAATCCACCAATCAGGCCTGTATGGTGGAGTGGCCAGACGGAAGCCACACCTTAGTAAAAGGCACATGGCAGCCCACCTGGAGTTTGCCAAAAGGCACCTGAAGGACTCTCAGACCATGAGAAAGAAAATTCTCTGGTCTGATGAGACAAAGATTGAACTCTTTGGTGTGAATGCCAGGAGTCACGTTTGGAGGAAACCTGGCACCATCCCTACAGTGAAGCATGGTGGTGGCAGCATCATGCTGTGGGGATGTTTTTCAGCAGCAGGAACTGGGAGACTAGTCAGGATAAAGGGAAAGATGACTGCAGCAATGTACAGAGACATCATGGATGAAAACCTGTTCCAGAGCGCTCTTGACCTCAGACTGGGGCGACGGTTCATCTTTCAGCAGGACAACGACCCTAAGCACACAGCCAAGATATCAAAGGAATGGCTTCAGGACAACTCTGTGAATGTCCTTGAGTGGCCCAGCCAGAGCCCAGATTTGAATCCAATTGAACATCTCTGGAGAGATCTTAAAATAGCTGTGCACCGACGCTTCCCATCCAACCTAATGGAGCTTGAGAGGTGCTGCAAAGAGGAATGGGCGAAACTGGCCAAGGATAGGTGTGCCAAGCTTGTGGCATCATATTCAACAAGACTTGAGGCTGTAATTGCTGCCAAAGGTACGACAAAGTATTGAGCAAAGTCTGTGAATACTTATGTAAATGTGATTTCTCAGTTTTTTTATTTTTAATAAATTTGCGAAAACCTCAAGTAAACTTTTTTCATGTTATCATTATGGGGTGTTGTGTGCAGAATTCTGAGGAAAAAAAATGAATTTAATCCGTTTTGGAATAAGGCTGCAACATAACAAAATGTGGAAAAAGTGATGCGCTGTGAATACTTTCTGGATGCTCAGTATTTCTCTACTACTGTGGTCTTTGCATACAAGTTTTTCACTCACTTGTACATTAGTGTTATGTAAAAAGTGTCCTGACTTGACTGTGCTATGGTTATAACAATAACAATAAAGAAAGAATCCTGTATGTTTTACTGTTATCTCCAGAATCATTCATTTGTAATGTCAATTGCAGTAGCATAGTTTGCACTGATGCCTCTCAGGTCCAAGAGTACTGGTTTGAATTCTGCTGCTGGGATAGGCTCCATCTCCCTAAGATGTGTAATGAACAAATAGAGGTGAATTACCTTGGTACACATTTTTATAGTATGTGAATTTATGTCCAATTACAGATGGAAAAAATACTGAAGAGTCTGACTATGCTATTGTGAATAGCACACAATCAGATGATAAAGGTACAGTATATATTACTGTAGATGGAATAATCTATATGTATATAAATCTCATTATGATCATATGAAGATTTGATTTTAATGCTAAGTTTAATTATTTATCTTTATTGCTCAAAAGCTGAACTGAGTTCTTTCCCTAGTAAGAGAAGGGAAATGTCTTTCATTTCCTTTTCCAGGAATCTGGAATTTTATGACAGTTCAATCCCATTTAAATAAAACAGTACCCTAACTTTTTGTTTCATCATTACAACTACAAGTTTACATTTAACTATTTTAATTTTCATATCTCCATCTCTATGAAAAGTGTACTTTTGACAAATAAATTGTCGTTATTATGTGCACTTAATGATAAGAACAATGACTTGCAATTGACAATGTCAATATCTTTCAATCAGAAGAAATTCTTGCTTCAATCAGGTATAATGAAATGAATTCCCTTCATTGCATTTTACTTCAGTTGAGATATCTCAGAATGGCAGAGGAGTCAACAGTGGGCTCTTGAGATAGATTGATCTGCTTTTAAGTTTTCTAGCGTCTCCTTATCCTAACCTTCTGCTTGCTCTATTCAAACAATGCACTTGCTGTAATGACCAATATTTAAACTTGTATAATACTAAAATGTGACAAAATTAAAAAGTTCCTGAACTAAATAGTTTTATGTTCAAATTCAAAAAATTACAAAAAAAATGTTCAAGTAAATTTTGTAACCCCCCCCCCCCCCCACTTCTTTTTTTTACAAAAGTACTTCCTATGAACAATACTGTTGCATGTCCATTTACCTCATGCCATTTGCTGACACTAGATGTTTCACACACTTGTATTCTAAAGTTTTGCATCACCCCTTACAGTATAGACTGTCTGGCACATTATAATAGTCATTCATGAGTCATTCAAGCTGTTTTGAGAATATTATGCAATGTTAAGATAGCTTCAGAGTAAATTTCTTGAATCATCAAAGTTCAATAATTGGATCTCTTCCTAATTTTTCAAACAGAAAGTGTGATAGAGGCACCACCGAGTCCCAAACCCTGGACACAATCAACACAAATGAAGGCACAGATTTAAAACATTTAAAAAATTGTATTATCAAAATACCTCACAAAGGTTTCTTCCAAGGTTGCACAAGAATAGTAATAAGCAAATTCCCATCATGCCCTGCAGATATCCATATGGTTACTGAGGTCCCGGGATGCTGCCATCTAGTGGATGAGGGATAAAAATATTCCAAAATAGGAGCCTTCCCCCACTGCTACTTTGTTTTGCTCTCCTGTCTGGGTAAGGGTCTCATACCCATCCCGGATGGGATGCCAGATAATCCTGCCTGGCACTTACAATAGGTTCATAGGGCCTGTATTGTTCCATGTTAAGAGTGCAATGAAATTCATTACTTGTGTACATACTGTATGAACAATATGCTACCTGAAAAAAAATAAAATTCAAATCTGTGATGTTACAGATTCAACGAATATTGTAGAACCAGTCTACACAGAACTTTGTGACATCCAAGCAACTCAGAATGGTAAGCGTTTAAGGTTTGGATTATGAAAATGTTTCTTCTGGTGGCTGTTTCTAAAGAGATATTTGTAAGAATAAAGCTAGGTTGGTGTTCATTATATATATTGGAAAAGTGGATTCAGCAAATGGTCTGTGGTTTCAACATATTTGACTGGTGCCCTGTTCAGATGTTAAGCCTGTTGGGACAGACTCCTGCTGCCCCGTGATGCTGCCGTAGGTAAAAGGGTTAAAACAATGGATTGGTGGATCTTTACCTAGTAGATTGTTTCACAGCAGAATTACACTTCTAATAAAATTTAGATGTAAGTAAGCTGTGACTAATCATTGCTATTTACTCTAGATGTTTTATTTATTCTTCAAACATATTCTGATCTTCTGCATCAGCTTATATCCATTAAGACCCTGAAGGTGTTGATAACAAACCACCAACATACTGAGTATTCTTTCATTACAGGCTGAATAAAATGTAGCTTTTTAAAAAAATACATTTGAAATTCATGGTTAAAAGTATGAAATATCTAGGGGATATCTAAAATTGATAGTAAACAATTTACAGTGTATAATAATCAATTAGATCAAACAAACATGAATGCAGGTACTGAAGCTAATAATAATAATGAAAAAATGCCAGGGCATGTTCTAAGGTGTTATTATCTGTATTCACTGGAAGTTAGGTGTTATTTATCTGCTTCACTCATAAAAAGTCACTTGATAGTAGCCACATTTTGTGAGCATGGCATTAAGCTTCATTCAGTTTGGTTTTGCAGTATGAAAACAAAAGGAGAAATATATGCTGTACTCCATTACATTAAATTATATTCAAGACAGGAACAATGCAAAAATAACTATACATTTAAAATTGTTTTAGACAATAACAGAGAAGTGCAGTCTTTGGAAGATGAGGAAGAAGGTAAGTTTGTTATATGTTTGACATTCTGACACCCTTTTGTACAGTGATCAACAATACACACATTCAAAAGTAAGATCATTTTATTGTTATAGTACATGTGATTGTATTAAATTAGATACAAATTTTATATTGAAATTATTATTAAATCAGTTTAAAGGAAAAATGGCAACCACATATTATTAAGACATGTACCTTAGGTTAATTGCAAACTCTACATTGAACTTTGCATGTGTGATCTGGTGTGTGTGTTAGTGGGCCCTGTGATATACTGGTGCCCATTCAGGATTAGTTCCTACAGTACAAGCTAATAGATAACCTCTGGCTCCCTACAGGCCATAACTGGATGCATGGGAGGAAACTGAAAGTTACTTGTGTAGGTGTTTTACTTAAGTTATGAGATTAGAAAGATGTTAAGTTTCAACTTATCCATCTTAACTACAGTCTCATGTCTCCTCACCAAAGACAATGTAAAAGTGTGGACTATTAGTCTCATTCCAAATCATTGTATTTGGCCTATCTATCTATCTATCTATCTAAAAGACCAATTTTATATTTTATGAAATTACTTTAATAACTTACTGTCGTTTACAATAGATTAGGTTATAGACTCCTGTTTTGTCTTGGTGGAGAAATATATTACTCTACTGTCCCCTTTTGTATTATTAATATGTAGCCTTTGTCAGAATGCCTCAAATCTCATAGACTTACCACTGTTTATAAGTTATTAACTTAGTATATAACTTCTCCCCACCTTCCCTTCTACATTTATAACTTCAGGCAATTAGGTGTAGTAAAAGACAAGCAGGAGTTAAGTTACCATTTAAACAATGTATTATTGATAATATTCATAAATAATAACAATATGCAAAGTACATTTGAATATTGGCAACAATACAACCTGATAAAATGGTGATGTGTAGTTTCAGGTAGCACACAGACTTGTTAGTTACTTAAAAATGTCTCTAGTTAAGGCATCATTTGTAGTCAGCTTTCTTCAGAACAGGCCACATGCCTGTCTCAATATGGCTGTCGAGCTGTGCTCTTCATTGTGTCGTCCTTTTCAGTTCATGCATCAGTTTGGTAAGAGACAGAGTGAGGGAGTGAGCAAATTTGTAGGTTTTCTGTCCAACCCCTACAGCCAATAGGACGTCATGGTACTTAAAGGCCTCTGATACAAGCCAGTTCCAAACAGCCATACTTCAGACCAATGGGGGGATAGAACATCTTCACACCTGAACCATATGTTAACCATATGTGTGGGGGTTGAGAGACTTCAGAGAAACACTTACCAAACTTGTTTCAGGCACTTCCCCCAACTCTGTTGTAAAATTCACTTTCCTGACTTAGTTTTGCATAAGTTACAAATAAAGACATACAAAATATTTATCAATTTATATGCAAAATATCACATCACAACAACTCCTATATCAATGAATAGGCTAACCTAGGCTGCAGCCTAGGGGCCCCTACTTGGAAAAAACTTGGATTCATTTCCTAAATTAACTGCAGGAATGGACTGGCCATCGGGACTAACAGGACAAATCCCACCACGCGCTCCTTCTCTGTGCAGCACTGTTGAGCTAAAAGCTTTAAAGAGCAAGTGTGGGAGAGCGAGGCAGAGACATGAGTGGCCCATGCTGCATCTTAATAATAATAATAATAATACATTTTATTTATATAGAACCTTTTCCATGCTCATCTTTCATGCATTTGTCCCATCACGTGATCGTACTAACTCTCGTCCACCCTGCAACGATGCAAACCAGACAAATGTGTGAGAGGAAAATTATTAAACAAAATAAATCAGCAATTTATACCCAAGGGATTGTAGCAGAGTCAACATGGAGAAGTGGTTAGTATAATGAAATTTGTTCTTGCACATCTCCCAAGAAAGGTTAACAAAAATGCAATACAAAAAATTATTAGCATATATACTGTATATACAGTCTATAAATAGTTTGTATATGTACTGTATATGAGTAAACAATGTGCTCTAGAAAGGAACTGATCTGCTGTCAAGGTTTGTTCCTGGCTCTTTATCCTATATTTTATTTGCTTTAGTGAAACAACACATTTTTGTAGTCTCTTACCATTCGCAAGATGCACTCTAAACTTTCCAGAGTAGCAAAAGTGTTATCTGTACTATCATCGCAAATGATTCTGGGAAGCTATTTTAGGGCAGATCAGTTTTATCATGGCTATAGAAGCACATCGTCATAATTTTGAGGGCTCCAACTCTTTCAAAAATATCATGTTGATGTATAAATTGTGGTTACTGTCTGTACTGTATGCAATAATAATAATAATCTGAGAAATTCTCACTGTACCTACACAAACTAAAATTTATAAAAATAAATTTTTGAATTTATCATACTGTATATCCCCTTAATTCATAGTAATATTCTTGTTATTCTCTTGTAGTTAATTAAGCATATGCACAAATTTACTTTTTAAATAAAGGGTAGTATATGCAAAAGTTGATGAAATTTAAAGACCTTTTAAAGTTTAAGTAAATACTGCAATGCACCAAATTTTTCTTTAGTGGAAAGACCAATGACTATGTTCTGATAATATGTAGTATGACTAAAAGAATATTATGTAAATATTCAAGTAAATTTAGAACCCCTCTAACTTTGATGAAATAGTAGCAGAAGTACATCCTGGGGAAATAAATTGGTTTTATAACAGAGAAGTCTGGATTCACCTGCCGCCCCAACCTTCACCAGAAAAAGTGGTTTGAAAAGATGAGATGATGAGATTGGGTGACAGTCGGCACACTTTTGTATATTCATTCATGCCATACCTTTGCTGCAATAAGATGTTTCAAAGATTTCTATTCCATAATTTTGAATTATTGCTTAAAGTGTAGGTATGGTATGTTATCATGGTCACATCTTTCATGAAAAACTTGTCATAAATTTCACTCCACAAAAAACTTCAAAAAAGAACAGGACAACAAACATTATTTTACTTCAGTCTTTTAAAATTACATATTTAAAGTATAAGGATCTAGGAAAACCTCTAGAAAAATAAAGGAATTTACACTTTGATAGAAAGTATTTATATTTTACTGTTGTGCTAACAAATCTGAAACTGAATTTAATCCAATTAATTTCAACCCTGAGATGGATTAAGCGGGTTTTGAAAATCACAAGTTCTGTTGTCTTGATTAAGATTTGGAGTGGTAAAAATTAATATTTGAATCAAATATTTTGTGATGTTACAGGTGCACTAAATATTATACAGTCAGACAATGCAGAAGTTTATGACCACCAATTACTTCAAAATGGTAAGGATTGAATGTTCTGAATATAAATGATTTTCCTTTTATTCAAAAAGAAAACAAATAAAAAACAATTTGTGTTCCTTATATATACAGTATATATATATATATATATATATATATATATATATATATATATATATATATATACAGTATATATATATATACAGAATATATTTATATATACAGTATATCTATATATATACTGTATATATAGTATGTATATATGCTATATATATATATATATATATATATATATATATATATATATATATATATATATATACAGTATATCTATATATATTCTATATATATATATATATACAGTATATCTATATATATATATATATATATATATATACACACATACTGTATATATAAGGAACACAAATTCTTTTTTATTGCTACTTTCAAAGCTCAGCCAATGATAAACAAAAATCCAAAGAATTAAGAGGGGTTCCCATTTATATATATATTGGAATAGGGCACTATATAGCACCCAACCTGGCACAGACTGATGCAGAGGCACATGTAACAACAAACGCACTTTTTATTTTTCTTCACCTGTGGGGCATGTCTTCCCCGTGAACCCCACATGCAATACACAGTCCCAAAAGCATTTAAATACAACACCAACAACTCTCCACCTTGCACCACCACTCCTCCCAGGCAACCTTGTCCTCTTCCTCCGATTCTGGCTCCTGAGTGGTGGATGCTGGTCCTTTTTATAGCCCACCCGGAAGTGCTCCAGGTGCTTGATCACCTGTGGCTAATTGCACTTCCGGGCGGGGCTGCAGAGATGTCCAGGTGGGCTCCGGGATCCATGCAGCACCCCCTGGCGGCCATTCCAGATCCCCACAGGGTTGTGGAGAACTCTATCTCCCATGAAACCCTGCGGGAAACTGAGGCACCATCGTCAGCCAGGGAGGCTGCCACCAAGCGTCCCAGAGGAGGTAGTGAGGAGCCCATGGCTGCTCCCCCGGACCATATACAACAGGGGAGTCCCGGCCGGGCATGGGACCCGGCCGCCCATTACAATATATATATATAAAGGAAAAATGTTGTTTGAGAAAATGAATTTATGTTACTTTTATGTTCCTGGACATCTGCAGATGTTTTCTTAGTTATTCATTGCAAAAAGGCACAGAAGATCACAGTGCCACTTCGTAACCTTTTGTCATTCAAGTCTGTAGATGGCAGTTTGTCTGTGTGGGGTTCACCTGTTTGTGCAGATGTCCAGAAATTACTTCAGTATCGAAATGCTTCCTATGTAATACATTTTCATCTGCTAGTTGCACAGTAGAATTGCATTGTAATAAAGTTAACATTCAGATAAGCTTTGACTAATAGCTGGTATTCACTGTAGATGTTTTAATTATTCTTCATACATATTCAAATCTACTGTAGTACCAAGTTACATCTGTTTAAAGTTTGAAGGTGTTGATGCTGAATTGTGTTACTAGGAGGGAAATGAAACCTTACCTTGATACACTGATCATCATGTACATTTAAGTTTACAATTGTATCCCTGGCAGACACTTTTGTCCAAACTAACTTATAAAAGAGGTCAACATAAATCGAGTAACACCAGTCTGGGAGACTATTTGGGAACAAGTGTTACAGGACAAGGTCATAAAATTGACCATTACAAGAGAAAAGCTCAGAACAAAAATACAGGTGTGTTACAATTCCTAGGTAATAAAACCTAACAGCAATCTATTACACAAAAATTCACTGAACAAGAGAGTTTTTAGACCCTTTTTAAACATATTAAGGGAGTTAAAATTCCTGAAATTCCTTTACACGTGTAAAGTGTCTGGACTGAGATTTATTGCCATGCTGAGGTTGCATCACCAGATGCCATTCATCAGCGGACCTGAGTAATCAAGAAGAAGCATGGGACCACATAAGCACTTCCATATATATCAGGTGTTGATCCATTGACTACTCTGTAGGCAATTAAAATAACTTGAATTTTATACTTGCCAATACAGGTGGTCAATGTAGTGATCTGAAGAGAGCAGCAATATGTACCCCGCCTCGGCTGGATGCACACAAGATATGCTGGTACATTTTGAATAATCTGCAGTGGCTGATTGACACATGCTGGTGCTCCTGCCAGTAGAGAATTGCAGTAGTCCAGACGTGACAAGACCAAAGCCTGGACCAGGGGTTGTGCTGGATCCTCTGTTAGATATGGTCTGATCTTTTGGATATGGTATAGAATGAATGCTACAAGACCAAGGGACTACAGAAATATGGTCCCTGAAGCACAGCTGGTCATCAATCTCTGCCCCAAGGTTGCATATGAACTTGGTGTGTGTCAGTAATAATAAACCAAGTGAACAGAGATGGGGTGCTGAATAGATGGGGCAAGCTGGGATAACAAGGAGGTCCATTTTTGCCAAGCTGAGCTTGAGATGGTGTTTCTTAATCTAGGTTGCACTATATGTGAGACATGCAGAGATTCTACCCAATATTGTGTAGTCCACTGGAGGAAACTACAGGTATAGCTCTCTATCATCCGCATAACTCTGTCAGAGAAACCATGGGACTGAATGATAGGGCTTAGTGAGGAAGTGTACAGGTAGAAGAGGAAGGACCTAGCACCGATCCTTGAGAAACCCTTATGTTTGCCTAGTTCACCTCTGACATCTCTTGTGTATACAGTATATACAGTAAGTAATGCAGGATGAATGTATTTATTATTTTTAATAATAATAAAATAATTAAAGTATCAAGGCATGTGCTACTTTTAGTTTGTTGCTATTTATTTACTTCACACCTGAAACATTTGATGCTACCAAATTTTATTAGAATGGCATTATACTTTCCATAATTAGGATTTAAGTAAATCAAATACACTTAAAAAAGGAATAATGCAAATATGTCTGTACATTTTAACTTATTTTAGATAACAACAGAGAGACAGTCAACGATGCAGGGCAGTCACCAAAAGATGTGGAAGAAGGTAGGTCTCTTTTACTTACTCAGAATGGCATCGTTTTTAGTCACCCATTTTTATACTGATCAACAATATATATGTGAGATTTTTTATTCTTATGGAAAATACGTATTCATGTATCAAATTATGCTTGTTTGGTGAGCAGTGCTGGCGCCTCATGGGTTTGAATTGCATACCCAGTTATATTTAATTTGGTGCTTGCACAGTCTTTGGATTTTTTTCTCTTTTACCTCAGATCTCCCCAAAGATGTGCAGGTTAGAGTCACTGTCGACTTCATACTGGCTTCAGCCCTAATGTGATTCTGGGTGTGTGCATAAGTGAGGCCTGCAATGGACAAGTGCCATGTTCAGAAGTGTTTACTGCCTTGTGTCTAGTACTGTGAGGATACCCTCATAAATATAAAGAATATTTTGACTATGAATTTAGAATCAGATGCGTTTATGGGTTGTGGTAGAATATAGAAGACAGACCAAGAGAATAGAGAGCAGTTTTCTTAAAGCTTGTGCAGATTAACCAAATATTACGTGTGAAAAGTTAATAATAACCTGATGAACTCAACCCAGTTAAACAAACAATTACAGTAGGATTGGTTGTTTAAACATTTTTTTTAGAGTTCAGGCCTGATTTTGGCCAGTTGTGTGTAAATAAATTTGACTAACTTAGGCACTTACTGTCTCACCGAAATTGTAAGCTTATAAGTTCAAGAGAAATGTCATTCCATGGTGAAAGGTTAATGCAGAATGTGGGGCACCATCAAACTACAATCAAATGTATCTGGATGATCATCAACAGTTCCGGAACAACTCTTTCTTTCACTTAGAACACTTTGTCTGGAAAAATGCTAGTATTGCATTTCTGTGGCAAAACCCAAATAACAACAATTAAGCCTGGTAGTGGTAGATGAAGAGCTATGTTCTGGAAAATTTTTGCTGTATCAGGACTGGGGTAATTTGCTGTCACTAAAAGAACTTTAAATTCTGTTTCAGAAGATTCTTCAAGGTGAAGCTGAAATGGAACAGAACCATACAACATGACAATGAAATGAAACACATAAACATGTCTCCAAAAGTACAGTTCAAAGAAAAAAAATAAACACTAGAATTTTGAAACGGTTTCATCAAAGTCCACAAGTAAATTCCATTAAAATATTGAGCTATGATCAATATGGAAGTGTTCATGCTTGTAAATCTGCAAAGAAGAAGTTTGACAAACTTCATCACAGCCCTGTATGAAAGTGTTCATTAACTTATTTGGGGTTGCAGTTGTTGGGGTAAAGGTGAAGCAAGTAATTTTTTAATCTTAATAGGGCAAGTAGTTATTACATGGGGTTTTGAAAATGTAATAACTTTTAATGATAAATTAATGTAAAAAAGTATAGGCACAGTTAGTATGTATGTTAAGCATTTATGTATACACATTTTCTGACATTTTTTCAGTCAGTGTCCATTTTTCCATTATTATGTTTCTGTTGTACATCAGAATGCAACACGGCAGAAAATGAGAAAAGCAGACAGGGCAAGTTTTAAGCTTTTATACATAATTTTACACATAATATATGTTGAAGTAATGTGTGCAGATTGGCAGCATCATTTTCTCCTCAAGGCTCGACATATTCAGCAACAGAGTAGTGTACAAAGCCCCTGCTGTACTCCTTGCTTATTTATGATTATGTGGCCAAACACAACTCCAGGGGCCTCATGTATAATGCCGTGTGTAGAAGTCACACTAAAACATGCTGTATGGACAAAAGTAGAAATGTGCGTACACACAAAAAATTTGAGATGCACAAAAACACATTTCAGCTCCATAAATCCCAGTCAGTGTGAAAAGTAACAAATGGGCATGCGCCTGGCGCTCCACCCTGACTCCTCCCATAATTTTGCATATTTTAATTTGCAAATCAATATAAATATTACCTTCCGTTCAGTGTTTGATTAAAAAAAAAATGGCAAAAGCACATGAAAAAAATAATTTCAGCGATTGCGAAGTGGAGGAAAGGAAAAACATACTATTTGTTGGCTTAAGCAGTGGTATTAGCAAAAAAAGGAAGTTGATTGAGTGATACAGAGTGGTGGAGACACTCAAAAGTTCAAGTTCTGAAAGTCACGCATTGCCTGAAATAAAAAAGAAGTGGTCAGATATCAAAGTCACCATGAAAAGGTGAGTCATAGCCCACCGTCTGAGTGTCATATGGAACTGTATTAGCATACATCCATCCATCCATTTTCCAACCCGCTGAATCCGAACACAGGGTCACGGGGGTCTGCTGGAGCCAATCCCAGCCAACACAGGGCACAAGGCAGGAAACAATCCTGGGCAGGGTGCCAACCCACCGCAGGACACACACAAACACACCCACACACCAAGCACACACTAGGGCCAATTTAGAATCGCCAATCCACCTAACCTGCATGTCTTTGGAATGTGGGAGGAAACCGGAGCGCCCGGAGGAAACCCATGCAGACACGGGGAGAACATGCAAACTCCACGCAGGGAGGACCCGGGAATCGAACCCAGGTCCCCAGATCTCCCAACTGCGAGGCAGCAGCGCTACCCACTGCGCCACCGTGCCGCCCTATTAGCATACAGAGAAAAGAAAAAAAAAATCTGGGCACAATGAAGAAAAAAAGGTTGAAATGTCAACTTTAATCTCGAAATTTCCACTTTAATCTCGTAGTTTATTTTGTCATTAAAGTAGATCTTTTAAACTTCATCTTAAAATCAATGTTTAATTTACTAGTGTCTCAGATCCCATCATAACTAAAGTAGCATATTAAATGCTTTGTATTCTATGTGTTCTACTGTATGTGTGTGAATCACTATGTGCTTCTTAAATGGACTTTCTCTTTCATAGACAGGAGCACCCAGGCACTGATCTCCACACAGAATACATTGCATTCATGATATTACAGCTGTCTGAACATTTTAGAATACTAAGATGTAATACTTGATATCATGTTCATGATGAAATGCATTAAAGCATATATTAAACATGGGGGCATGGTCGTGCAGCAGTAGTGATGAGCTGGCGCCCCATCCAGGGATTTTTCCTGCCTCACGCAAGATGCTTTCTGGGACATGCACAACCACCAGTTAAATAATTTATTACAGCAGAACTGCATTTAACCCCCAGTTAGTGTCCTTCCTTTTCTTCCAACATGTAACCAATCTCCCAAACAATAAGCTCTGTAATACATGTCAAACCAGCTGTTAGCTTTGATTCTTCAAAACTTTTAAGAAACATTGAAAAATTCTTCATAATACGTGTTTAATTATTCCATCCATCTATCCATCCAGGGCTGTGCTAGTCCCATCCTGAACTGTCACTTTTCTCACTCCTTCTATCCAAGACAATTAGCATTTGCACCATCAGATTTAGGGATGCTGCCCGGGATTGGTTCCTGCCTTGTGCCCTGTGTTGGCTGGGATTGGCTCCAGCAGACCCCCGTGACCCTGTGTTCGGATTCAGCGGGTTGGATAATGGATGGATGGCTGGATTTAGGTATGGATTTTATTCTCAGATCATAAGGCTCCTCATCATCTCTCCTACTGACACATGCATAAGAATGCTTGATGTGTGTCTTCTATATACCATGTGATGTTGTAAACTGTTGTATCCATCTTGTGTTCTTTGTACTACGCTATTGTAACTATTTTGTGCAAGTAAGGGTCTATTGACAAGAAACTTCAACATCAATTCTAATAAATAACAGTGTGAATAAAATATTCTTTCTCATAATGAGAATGGGAGAAATTTTCATATTTAATGCTATTTTAATTTTTGACAAATAAACAGCAAAAAATTATTGAATATGATGAAGAATTTTGCAATACACTTAACAGTGATCTATAGTGGATAAGCTATGTGCTGCTTGAAAGAAGGTTGACATTTGTGTTCTGAAATATCCAAAGCTCCTCTAATTCTGTAAAACAAAAATTCTGTAGCAATTCAGAAAAACACAAGCATTCCATGTATTCTAGTGCAAGAATGTATATTGTGTCACCAGTCCATCTCCCATGGCAGCATTACAGTGTATTCCACACGGAGATGTTCCTCCTTAAGAAGGTTATTTTCTATTTCCTATCAGCCTTTTTTGTATCTAAGTCCAGTGGCTGACTTAGAGCAGTGGTTCCCAAACTCAGTCCTGGGGGACCCCCTGTGGATGCAGGCTTTTGTTTCAACTAGATTCATAATCAGTGATAATAATCAATAACAGCAAATTTCATTTAATTGGTCTTTTTTTTACATTTAGAAGACATTTTGAAATATTTCTGTTTTTTTTTCTTAAGCTATAAATGCTTAACTCTCTTTTGTTGTTTTCTTATTATTTTTCCCTTTTCCTCTGTAGTTTGCACCCTTCATTTACCCTAATAGTGACAATTAACAAAAAGCAGAGCAGACATCTGGGATGATGAAAGCTGCAACTACTTCAGAGTCAGAACCACTAATTAATAAATAATCAATTAAATAACCAGAGCACCTGGAAAAGCAAAATGAAAATTCGGATGAAAACACTGATAACTTAAAAAACCTACAAATTTTGACTCCAACAACACAACACAATACAACATTAACTCCAAAGCACAGAAACTGGGAAATAATGACTCAATTAAATAGGTAACGGGTCCAATAAAAAATGGAAGTTGATTGGAACAAAAACCTGCAGTGAGAAGGGGTCCCCGGAACCGAGTTTGGGAACCACTTACTTAAAGCTAAACAGTGTTAAGGGTGTTTGGACAGATCATAATGAGATAACAGCTGTGAAGATGACAGATAGCGATGAGCAAAACAAAATTGAATTTTCTGCAAAACTGTTTTACTTTTTCCAAAAAAATTCAGAAACAAATTGAATTTCATTTTCATTGAAAATCGTGTCATTGACACATAAAGAAAGGTGTTTATTAGGTGTTTATAGTGTTTACATGTATTAATTCTGTCTTTGTGTGTCATTTAGTATTTAAATAAAGATCTCTAGTGAAAAAAATAACCTGTGGACTGATTTCACGTCACATGTAGATATTTTGCTGAACCTTCAGAAGTGTGTTATGCTAATACTGGAAAGAGAACACTCACTTTGCCAGTTACAATGACAATCTTGTTGGCCACAATCCTAAAGATGCATCAGAGACAGAAGTAAAACTTAAAGCTCCATATCTCATGGAACATGCAGATTTTCATGAACAGGAGTCAAGAAAGAGTTGATAGGTAATATGGAAGGAGAAGCAAGCTACTTTCTGTATACTGTATAGTGAGTTTTCCTATAGGGGAAACACAGTAATGTGCAAGATGACATGCTTGGTGTGTTATCACTATCAGCAAAGTTTTTCAAGGTACACTTCCATGAGGTGGCAGAGTGGTTTGTGCTAAGATGCTGACTGGACAACTGCACTGAGGTGCCGCAAATCCATAAGAGCTGGTCTGGTGGCCTCAAACAGCTGTGTGGTTGCCCCTAAGATGCATTTGTTTTGAAAAGACTCAAGTCTGAACTTATGCTTGAACTTTATGTGCCCAATGGTTATATGTAGGTACCTCTTCCTCCAAATGCTCATCTGCTCCCCTCGTCAGTGCTGCTTCTTAGCTCACCAACCCTCTATAGTCTGTCCTTAGCAATCTTCCCCAGTGCCACCAAAGAGATTTGACTCAGTATCTAGAAGGGCTATGCAAGACTTAGGCTAGACTTTACAGAGGAGACAAGGAAAGCATGGGGGGCACAAACAGCTGCTGGAGAAGGTGGTTGGTGGAGAAGGGTTGGTTGAGTGGGGAAGCCACCTTCTTAACTGCACCACCCCATTGAAATTATCCTGCACCTCTAAAAGCAGTTTCCAGCAGACGTAGGTCTTATGGCCTTTATTTCAGCACTGCCAGCAGACAGCTTTACTCAGGTATCTGCTCTTCTTCAGGGAATTGTGTCTTCTTTGCCCATTGCCAAACTGTGCTCATCAAGTGGGTACAGAATGGCCTGTGCCTGCTCAACCTCTGCAAGCATCTCAACGAGGCTCCAGGCCTCAGCACCTCTTGCAGATTATCTGGGAATTCAGGACATACTTAATGGGTCAGCAATATATGCTCTTAATGACCCCAGTTTCTGATGGCCAATCTATTGTCTTTTGGACTGGGTATGCTGCACTCCTGTCTTCAGCTGTACCAGCAACATCTCTTCAGCACTATTAAGAATGCTGCCAGATAACTCTAATCCTTCAAGCATACATCTAGCAAGAGAGTTCAATACTTCTACTTCAAGCATCATCCCCAAATGTTCTGCTTTTGCTTCTTTATCCTGCATACCAGGATTGAAGTTGCAGTTGAGACTGATACTCCTGTTGTTGGCACCTGTAGCTTGGTGTGTAGACTTTAGAGTATGTTGAGATTTCAATCTGCTTTCTTCTTATTATTTTCTACAGTCAGCACAGTAAATTGCAGATCTGCTCCAAAAGCCCTTTTTATCTCCTCTTCTAGATCCACCCAGGCTTTCTTCTGCTGGGGTAGAATTTGAACCGCAAGTCCGCACCCTGTTCTGTTTCTGACATTGATGTAGTGATGCATGAGTCAGCAATGGGTGATCTGATCAAAGTTAATTTCTTATGGATTTTTAGCTTCCTGTCCTAAAAAGGATTATTTACTCAGTCACTGTGGATGACTAACTGACTAACTATCAGTGTGGCAGACTGGTTTTTAAAGCTCTTCTCTGACAACATTGGAGGCAGCCATCTAATGTGCACAATGGTTTGCCCAGTCCTAAGCACTATGCACTCCTGGGATGCACATGCTGCTGACACGATTCCTGATGCTTGTATCACTGATGGTGACAAAACAGTGTACAGTATAACAAGGTGAAAATCTGGTATTGCCAACACAGTTACTCTCTTTCCAATTTCCTCAGTGTGTTACTGCTCTATATTAATTTATCAATTAATGTACAGCTTTGAACATGGCTGGAAGGGATGATTACCAGCCATGGATTCATTTGCACAATATGTGTTCTTTGCTGAAATAGTAAAAAAAGGGGACACTTGTGATTTAAATTTCCTTTTTTTTCTTGCTACTTCCTATTAAATAAACATCTGTTTAACACTTGTGAATCTTTATTGCTTCCCTAAACAGCAAGTTTTTTTTTCTATAACATTGTATCGGATTCTTATGCAAAGGTTCAATTGTAAACACAAATGCTTCTTGTTTAATTTTAACTCATATGGTTTTTCAACACATTTTACATTCTGTGCATTAAGTTGTGGTTAATTAAATGAGCATCACAGCTTAAACAGTTGATATATTTGCTAACAATTACACCCAGATAAACAATGTTGCGGAATTTATATAGAATCAGCAAATTGTGTATTTTAACAGAAAACTGTGACTTTCTTTCTAATTTTGCTTGAGTGCCATTTCTTCCTAGAAGAGAAATAGGATACTCAGGGTTACTGTGTTTTCTCTTTGTTCTCCAGCTTACAGCAGTCTGGTATTTTTCTCCTTTATAACAGAAATAACATGAAGAAAATCTCCAGCAAATAACATTCATATTATAGCAATTCCATCTTTTAAATGGAAAATATTCTGGAATACCCTTAGTAGAAATGTCAGTTCTCTGAGATGTTATCTTAACACAGAAAAAGAATGAGGAAGATTCTCTTTTAAGCTCATATGCAGATGACACAGGGATACACAGTTAGTGCTGCAGGTTCTGAGCCCTTTTTGGTGCTTGAACAATACCTTTTGGTCTGTTTGGATTTTTTCCAGATACTATGGTTGCTTGCCACTTTAGTATTTCATTAAACAAGTGTATTCTGCGATAGCTTCTTCTTCTAGCAAGGATTGAATCCTGCCTTATGCCATGTGCTGCCTAAAGAGGTCTGGCTTTTATGGCCCTGTAATGACAAAAGGTCAGAAAATCATTGGATAATGTTCCACATGAAATTATGCTTAATTGTTTCTGTACCAAAGTGTTTCCACTTACTATGAGTGTTTCACTATTGTCCTTCAATTAAAATCCGAGAAATTAAGATTCTTGCAGCTTTGCCATTTAAGTACAGTGTGTGACTCTGTTTATGTTTTAAACCTGCCCCAGTCTTTGACAGTGAGACCATCCATTTCATTAGTCTATTTAATTACACCTAATGGAGGTAAGGTGGTTGATGTCACAGTTAAAAGTTTGAAATAACATAGTGATTTTGTAGCCTCTGAGCATTAATATTTATTCAATATGTAAACAGAAATAAAATTCCACTCCAGTATGAGTAACAAAGTGAAGGTGCAGAAAAAAAGCAACAAGATCTTAGAAATCCAAAACTCATGCTATATTTAAAAATTAGGTTTTCTAATTTGGCAAAAAAAAAATCAGCTAATGCAATGATTTAAACTATTAGTAACGGAAAAGCTCACAGAATTGTTGCTAACACAAACATCTTTATATGCCCTTTCACCAGGCTACAGCAGTACAATTTCTGCCTCACTACAGTCCACTGATGCTGGAAAGCTTGTCCTGCTCTAATGCTCCACTCCATGGGGGACTGAGAGCTCAGTTATACTGTATATAGAATTTGGAATGACGACTCTAAAACTGTTAGTTGTTCACTCTTTTAAAAGGCAGCTTAAAACATATCAGTTTAAGAAAGCTTCACTAACAATATTACCCTCTCAGTTTTACTCCTCTTAGAAAAAGTTTTGTAGGATTTAATTCGTTATCTATAGCTATTAATTAACAATGCTTATTTATTCTTGTTCAGTGCTCATTAGTGCCAAACCAGAAATGTCTTTCATTTATGTATCCATTTGTTTAGCTTCTAATACCCCTGTTCTAATACTTCTAAAATTAATGTTTATGTCTTGTGCTGTTAATTAGGATTGTGACCCGTAGACAGACCACAAAGAGCATTGAGGAATGATTGGTGGACCAACCGGGCTACCCTGTTTAATTTTTGTTATCATTCCAAAACAGAAAATGGCAAACGGAAAGCACTTTTGTGCACTCGGCACAAGAATGAAGCATACTGAGTCAAACTGTAATCATATTGAACTCAAGTTAGTGGGAGTTCTGTCTCTATTGTCTATTGCTGCTCAAAAGAGCCGCCATCCTCTGAGGACTGCCCAGTTTTGTTGCGTCCCAATCAGAAGGGGCACGGCCTGCTTGGAAGTAAAGGCAGGGCTAGCTTCATCCTTTAGCTGCCTCTTGGAATTGTGGTTGAAAGAGAAAATAGTGTTAGCGACAGCACCCCTCTCCTCCTGGGGTGGTCCTGCTCACAACAACGGAGCCAGAAAGGTAATCCTCAGGCACACATGTGTGACAGGATATTTTTAAATTGTGTAGTTTTGTTCCTAAAGTTCCATTAGAATATTTGTTAAGTGATTTGAACAAGGGAAAGTGTACTGTAAAGTTACTGTATTATTTTTACTATACTTACTATCATTGTTTTAGAAATGAAAAACTTTCAGTAGCATCAGACATAAAGGGGGAACTGAATGAAAGAGCCAAAAGAAAAGGTTTGCCTTATAATAAACTTTTCTGAGAAATTCAGAATTACTGACCATGACAATATTAATTTTCATGAGGTAGACCTGTCCAATAGGTGTTCATATGTGGAAGGTAAAGCCCAAAGAAGAAATAACACGAATAACAGTGACTCCCTCTCTGATATGATTACTGCTCTCCTTGAAAACCCACTGAAGTTTTGGCCCTGAAGACAGTTGAACAGAATCAAAAAGTTCAAATTCAGAATCCACTAAGTTAGGCTCAGTTGGAAGAGATCGTGGTGCTGCTGCTGTCTTGTCAGCATTTTTGAGGAATACTCTGCATGTTTTCCGAGCTTTAAGTTTCCATTGATCTTGCAATTAGATTAAGCAGTTATTTGGCAAAGTGGAAGGTTGGTTTATCAATTTAAGCAATTTAGAACAAGAAGTAAAATGTTCACAGAAGAGAAAACCAAAATTGAATGAGTGAAAGGACTCATAAGGACTACACCCCTTAAAGCAAGAAGCAAAAATAAACTTACTTCTGTCAGCAGTTTAAGCAGGAACCAATATTTCCCTTGCAACAGTCTGTTCTTCATTATTTATATTTGCAAATGCATAGGTTACTTTTAGCCACATATCACCACAACATCAACTTTAGAATCACACACCACAAGTACTGTAAAATGTCACATCATTGTGCTAACATCAGTGGCGTAGCGTAGTGGGGGTGGCAGGGGCGACCCACCCCGGGCGGCACTTTTAGGGGGCGGCAAAATTTCACAATAAATAATAATAATATCTTGTAAAAATTTGAACCATACCTAAATAAGGGAGCGGCGGAATTTTCCTCCACCCCGGGCGGCTGACACCCACGCTACGCTACTGGCTAACATACACATGTACAGTACTCCAGAGCTTCAAAACAGTTTGGAAGGGTCAATGTTTTGGAGCATCTTTAAGTAATTAGTCAGTCAGTCATTTTCCAACCTGCTATATCCTAACTACAGGGTCACATGGGTCTGCTGGAGCCAATCCCAGCCAACACAGGGCACAAGGCAGGAACAAGCCCCGGGCAGGGCACCAACCCACTGCAGGACACACAAACACACACCAAGCACACACACCAGGGCAGTGGACAGTGGGAGGAAACCCATGCAGACATGGGGAGAACATGCAAACTCCACGCAGGGAGGACCCGGGAAGCAAACCCAGGTCTCCTTATTGCGAGGCAGCAGCGCTACCACTGTGCCACCGTGCCACCCTTTAAGTAATTATTCACAAATAATTTCAAAGGTAATTTTGAACCTGAAATTCAGCATTCTCTGTGGTGGGTTGGCACCCTGCCCGGGATTGGTTCGTGCCTTGTGCCCTGTGTTGGCTGGGATTGGCTCCAGCAGACCCCCGTGGCCCTGTGTTCGGATTCACCGGGTTGGAAAATGGATGGATGGATGGAATTCAGCATTCTTTTTAAACTTCATTAATTTTATTCTAATACAAAGCAAATAAACTGAAAATTAGCTTGGAGCACTTAAACACAATAACAGATCTGAAGTAAAGCAGAAGTGTAAAGTGTAAGATTTACATTCACAAACATGCATATATTTAAAGGAACAGTAACAAAAAAGAAAAGGAAGAATTTAACAAACACTGCCTTATGATCATGAACTGAATGAGGTAGACCATGTAAGAGTAGTAAAGCGGACAGGAAGTACAGCCAATGGTTGACAGAAGAGAGGGAAAATAAAGACTAGTCTTTAGCATTACTGGAGAAAATAAACCTTGGTGGTTGGAGTTTAGTAGAGTCTGAGATTTTTTGATCTAGGCCAACTAACCCATACATTGTATTAAAGCATATAGCTCATTCTTAACAGCAAAAAAAAAAAAAAAGATAGCAACTGTAACAAATACAATTCACTAGCTGATATAATCCATACTTAAAGTTGTACTTTACCCCTGGAATATTCCCAGGATCTATTCACATATTCTTTACTGAGCAATAGCTACATGTAAATGGATCAAATTGGGCGGCACGGTGGCGCAGTGGGTAGCGCTGCTGCCTCGCAGTTTGGAGATCTGGGGACCTGGGTTCGATTCCCGGGTCCTCCCTGCGTGGAGTTTGCATGTTCTCCCCGTGTCTGCGTGGGTTTCCTCCGGGCGCTCCGGTTTCCTCCCACAGTCCAAAGGTTAGGTGGATTGGCGATTCTAAATTGGCCCTAGTGTGTGCTCGGTGTGTGGGTGTGTTTGTGTGTGTCCTGCGGTGGGTTGGCACCCTGCCCAGGATTGTTTCCTGCCTTGTGCCCTGTGTTGGCTGGGATTGGCTCCAGCAGACCCCCGTGACCCTGTGTTCGGATTCAGCGGGTTGGAAAATGGATGGATGGATGGAAGAAACAGTACATGAAAATGGTATGAACAGCAAGGCATGTTTGTGTTCTGAAAAGTCTCTTCAATTTTGTGGGCGGGACCACCTGTAACTCTCCACTGGGGGACTGCACATAACTCTATTATGGCTCATGGGAAATGCAGTCTCTTGTGGTAGATTACATATACTTGGTGGCTGGTAACTTTTTTCTGTCTTGTTATTGCTATTTGTTGTGCTTACTGGCTTTTTGACTCTTTCGCTTTTGTTTTTGGAATCCTGATTTCTAGATAGTGCTTTGGGACTTATTTGCTTAGGATTGCCTAGTGGGCAACTTCTTTTGCCTCTTTTTTGCTTTTTGAACATTTTGTTAAATTGTCTGATTTTTTTGAAGTTCCGTAAATTTCCTTTTATAAAGAGTCCTTGTTTGCCTTTTATCCACAAGCTGGAGGTTTATAGTCATCCTCCCTCTGGTGGGTTTTCGGGTGAATTTTGTGAACATTATTATATTTTTGAATTTTTGAAGCTATGAGCAGTTTGGTACGGTGTAGGCCAAAGCTTTTAGTTATTAGAGTGTTCAGACTGCTGTTTTTGGGTGCTTCTTTTCTGGGAAGCCACATGGGAATTCAGGCCTGCTTCCCTAGCTATTCTTGGAAGCCTCACACAACTTTGGCCATATAGGGTGAGTGAATCACAATACCACAAGGTAACAATACAGGTAAGGCTCATTTTCAGACATCAGCCTTTCTTCATTTACATTCTTTTACAATGAATTCCACAAACAACCCAATACTTTGCAATTAACAATGTCAAAAAACTTTACAATGGAAGTAGTACTCTCAAAAATAAAAGTAAAAAAATATTTTTGTGACATGCTTTGATTTGAAACAGGACCCACTAAGAAAATGACTAGAAGTGGTACAAATTTGAACAAGTGATTAAGATTAGTGGCTGTAAGAGAACTGAAAACTACAAACAAATGAAAACTCTAAACACAAAACATTTTATTACCAGTTTTTATAAATGCATGTATTTATCCATTTATTTATATTCAAATAAACAAATACTAATAAACCTTAGACAGGAAAATACTATGCAATGGTGTAAACAAGTAAGCTGACAGATCAGTGAACACTGACCAAGTACAATAAGTACAGGAACCAAATAGTTGTTGGAGTGTGATATGAGTTATCAGGATGGACAGCCTTCCCCTTAGTACGACGCTCCAAACCTTCTGATTTCCACATTGTAGCAGTGCTACTATTAGTTAAAACCGCATCTCCCAGCAATCCCTGCAGGGGCTGTTGGGGGTCAAAGGTGGTCAGAGGGGCTTAAAAGGAGGGCAGGTGTCCAAAGGTGTTTTTTGTTGTTGTATTTTGTGTTCCGTTTACCTGTCGAACTGCCTTCTGTTGATTAAGCCATATTTAGTCTTTGTGACCTGGATTGTTTCGTTGTTGGGGTCTGCATCGTCTTCTGTCTACCTGTGTGCTGAGGACTGATTCATTGGCTTCCCCGCAAGAAAAGGAGCGCTCCTGAACCATCCATCTGTCTTCACCCTTACAGTGGCTACCAGTAGGACTGTTTTTCCATTCCCTTTCAGCGCGCAGATTTCTGCACTTACTATCGTCATCTTTCATTGCATCCGGTGTTGTTTTCCATGGACATTGCTGTGTGGAGTTGTTTGTGTTTATATGTTTAATGTAATATCACCGTAGGAGTACAGGGGTGATATTATTGTTTTCATTTATATTATTTCATTTCATTATATTCTTTAATTGTTTTAAGTTCCCAGTGAGCTTTATTTTGTCTCTGTTTGTGAGTGTGTGCGGGTCGGGCCAAGGCTGGGAGCGTCCCTGGGATCTCCTCTACAAAAATAAATAAATCACCGTCATATTGACGGTGTGAATCTTAGCAGCACCGGACAGCTACAACATGTATACCAATAATGTACCAGAATTAACAGGAGTTCCACTCTCCTTGTTGAATTTAATGTATAGTGTTGAAAGAATACCGTGGGTGGATGGCAGCATTGTTGCATGTGGTGGTTGCCATGAAGAATGCAGGCCTTGGAATGGTTGTTTTGGATAATGGATACACTGTAGATGGATGCCTGCCCTGGTAGAGGTAATCTGTCAGTGGATGGAAGCATTTTAGATGTAGGACAATTGACATCCATCTTAGGTGTATAAAATGGGTAGATGGAAGCTATGTTATATATCTTCCACATGATGGCCATTTTGGATGCTGAACATGGGTGGATGGTATTTATGTTGGAAGAGCAAGCAATGGGGTTAGGGTAGTGGGGAGTGTGGACCAGGTAGTAAATTGGTAAATAGTTTCACTGCAACCACAGATAGCATTGAGATTAGACTTGTAAGAGGGTGGTAATTTGAATAGACCCATAGAGAATATATACCAGAAGGTATCTGAAAGAATAAATTACGCTTACAAGGAACTTGCTACTGTTTATGGCAAGTCGCATAAACAGGTACAAGCACCCATGCATAACCAATCGCCTATAATAATTATTATGTCTTTATTATACTTCATTGAAAAACTCATGCATACATTGGATTTAATGGTATCTTATTAACTATCAGATGTATATATTTGTAACAGTTTCACAAGCCTTAATGAAACAACGTTCACAGCTTCAGCTGAAAATATAACCTTACTATTCACCGTATGAGCAAGAGAAATAAAACTGTAGCAACATATTATATGCATACTGTGTACAGTATCCACACAAGTGTTCATAGTTCTATAAGCTTTATAAATCATGGCTGAAAAACATTCTGAATCACAAAGAAGTTTAAAAGCATAACAACAGTGAGGACTGAAGATCATGTTTTATATTTGTATTTCACCAAAGTGGAAAAAAAACTTTCCTCAGTATGAAAGAGGACAATCAAGAACAAAGTGTTGGCATTGATAGGTGAACTCAGATTTGCAAATGCAACAATGGGTATCCCTCTCACCAAGAAGACTCAAATAACAAAGTTCAGATGTCACTTACTGTCTGTTACTACAAAATGTTGATACAGTATAAGATTTCAGTGATGCTACACACGCTGGAGGAATGAGCATAAATACTGTGGCATCTCTGGGTTTTTGAGCCAAAAGTTAAATGTGTCCATCTGGTACCTCTCAACACTCCAGACAAAGTGTGGGCCATATCCCATACAATTTATTGTCTTACCATTTGTTTTATAGTGCATCATCCTAGCTATGATACTATAAGGAGAAATCTCAGTCAGTCAGTTATCGTTCAACCCGCTATATCCTAACACAGGGTCACGTGGGTCTGCTGGAGCCAATCCCAGCCAGCACAGGTAGCAAGGCAAGAACAAACCCGCAGGCAGGGAGCCAGCCCACCACAGGGCACACACACACACCCACACACTAAGCACAATTTAGAATCGCCAATACACCTAAACTGCATGTCTTGTGGGAGGAAACCCACGCAGACACAGGGAGAACATGCAAACTCCACGCAGGGAGGACCCTGGAAGCCAACCCTGGTCTCCTTATTGCGAGGCAGCAGTGCTACCACTGCGCCACTGTGCTGCCCTGGAGAAATCTCATCACAAGAAATAATACATGTTGATTTGTGAAGAGATCTGGACTTTCTTATTGTAACAGCAGAAGAATCCAGGATATATCTGAGAAATAAAAGAGAAAATATACTACATTTACCCAAGTAACATAGCTTAATATACATGTAAGGTAGATATCTCCAAAATAATATATTTACAACACAAATGTGAGCAATCAATGTGATCCAATGTTTTGTACAAAGATAATCTGCTAAAGGGTAGGGATAACACTCCCTGTTTACACTCCTGCCATTGAGAAAAGGGTACCGAAGCATTCGTGCCCTCACCACCAGAATGTATAACAGTTGCTTCCACCAAGCAGTCAGACTCCTGAACACTCATGGACCGGACTGATATCTGATATATGTGTTCTGTTCTACAGTGTTGCACATGGTTGCACATGTTTGCACATTTGACTCACATGCACCTTGTTATATATTATGTGTCTTTATGTTATGTGTTGTGGATTCTTCGTTGTCCTGTGTTTTATGTAGCACCATGGTCCTGGAGGAATGTTGTTTCGTTTCACTGTATGCTGTACCAATGTATATGGATGAAATGACAATAAATACTCTTAAATTGAATCTTGAATCTAACTGACAGCTGTCTTGAGGAAATAGACATTAACAGCCTATCATAGTGAGATGAATAAACCACAATCTCCTTCTGGTCAGGGCTAAGTGAGGAGAAGAAAAAAAAAGTAAACAAAATCCTTTCTGGCAGTAATGAAATTTGAACTGGCAACCTTAGCCCCAGAAAACAACCGTTACACAAGATGTGGATTGGAAATTGTATATGTGGTGATGATCCTGATACTTTATTTTATTTTTAGTAAGGGATTTAGAATTAGCATTAGCAACACATTACATATTTTTGCCATTTCTATTTGAAAATAAATAGCAAAAGGGGCTAACAGCAATATTGCTTAATGAAGAATTAAGATACTACTTAGCCAGTTATACAGTATATCGTGCCCCTGCAACACCACACGAGGAACAGGAGATGGGGAGAATTGACTCCCCACAATCCTGTGATTGAAAAACTGAATTCCAAAATGGTATAGAGATGGTAAGGTTGAGATCAACTGTTATTACAAAAGAACAAGACTTTGGATCATTGATGCCAGGCACCCACATTTTTTCATATAAAAAAAAGTTTACCATCCCAGTGTCCTGTATGTATATCACAGAGGTGGCCAACTCCGATCCAGGTTTTCATTCTAACCATTTTCTTAATTAGTGACTAGTTTTTGCTACTAATTAACTTCTTTTAATTTATTTGCTATTTAAGACTCAGACCCTTTAAATCAGGGCTGAGCAACATCGGTCCAGGAGGGCCTCAGTGGCTTCAGGAGTTTTGGGTTCCAACCTGATTGCTTCATGAGAAATCATTCATTATTCAAGTGATATTTTTCTACATCATTTTAGTTGTCCTGCGGTGGGTTGGTGCTCTGCACAGGATTTGTTCCTGCCTTGCGCCATGTGTTGGCTGGGATTGGCTCCAGCAGACCACCGTGACCCTGTAATTAGGATATAGCGGGTTGGAGAATGACTGACTGATTTTAGTTGTCTCGTTTGTTAAGATTTTGAACTCTCTTAAACAACTGTTTTCATTTAACTGCTTCTTATTAGCAGCAAGATGCAAATTACAAAGGAATCAGCAGCTCTACATCTAGCTTGTCTCCATTTCCACCAGTGTGTCTTCATCATTTACTATCTGGTTTAATTAAGTGCGTAGGGTACTGAAGTGCTGAAGAGAAAGTGAAGAACTGAAAATTACTCATTCGTTTTAGGCTTCAAATCACTTGGATGATACATGTATCATTAGAAAGGAAAAAAAATGTATAATTTTAAGAATGAACTGATATGGTAGAGTTAAAACACTAACAATCCATGACATTAAATTAGATCAGTTGTTGGTGAGGTTTTTAATTAAGCAACTGAGCCACTGCGGTTCTCCAGGGTTGGAGTTGGACACCCCTGGTTTATTACCTAAGCATTTAAGAGTGATCAATTTGAGGCTTTCTGTTCAATGGCAGGTGCTCTTAGTGCTGATTTGAGGCAGACTGTGGTGTATTTTTGGTGAAAGGTTTGCACAAGCTGGTAAAATATAAACACATAATGTACATGTAATACCATGAACATATATAAATTATTGCAGGGTCACTGTTGTGCTGGATACTTGTTTGTAACTGATGATTTGTAGCTATCATTATTATGCTGTTAAAATGTCATTAAAATTCAGTTTGTTTGAACTGTGATGCATAATTAGTGAAGTGTGTTTGATTCATGCGTATGACACAGCTTGAAGTGTATAACTCTGAGAGTTAAGAAGATACTATTAAATGATGTGCAGGCTTGAGTATTTCAATAAAGTCACTCTGTATTATGAAGTCACATTTGTATCTTTTTTCATCATTTTTAGTAATATGTTGATCAGTTAGATATGATTGACTGTACATATATGGTGTGGGAGTGTGTGTTTGTGAGACATCATTGAAAATATTAGTTTCCCTAGGAGCATAACAGATGCTTTCTAAAGCCTTCAGGTATGTCTTCTCTACAATTCTTACACCATTCAGGCATGAGGTGTTTATAAATTTCTCTACTGTGTTTGGTTTCTTTATGGCTGCCAACAACTATAATGTTTGCTTTAGCAACTCTGCTTCTCACACTGCCCTCTTCCAACATCTGTTACTCCTATATAGTTTACCTTCACAATCCATTGTCAACATCCAAAATGTCCATGGGATTTACATCTGAAATGACTTCCATCCACACTTGACCAATATCCAACATGGCTGGAATCCATCTAAAATTGCCTACCTATGGTCTAAATACAACATATCTGTCTTCCACCCAGTGACACTAAAACGTATATTACTTACAGAATAGAGGATTGAACTTCTTTCATCCCTGGTATTTCATCAGCTTTCTGCAATCAACAGCCTACCATTGAGACATGTATTGGTTGAAATTTAGTGATTCATCATTATCACTAAATGATTCACCATCTGAGGACTACTGGAACGTAAAAACTATATTTAAAAAAACTGATGTGTTGGTGAAGTCTGGTCATCATCACACTACACAGCAAAGATTGTGAATACTCAAAAGCCAATGTGGGCTATGACATTTAAGATTTTTGTTTGTTTGTCTGTATTATATGAAATATTCATGCTGTTTGAATTTGTTGTTAAGTTTGTTGCTCAAAACTTGTACCGTTGTATTTGTACTGCTTGATTTTTCATGCAACAACAACCTGAAAAAAAAAATCAAAAGACCACTGCAATCATACAAATCATAGAAGTAAAAGATCTTGTGGGGAACTTTCTGAAAAACAACACCTGCTCCACAATTACTTGAGTGAGATCTTTTATGACAGGCCGTTTGTCAACTCCGTGTGACAATGCTGCTGCTGCAATTGTTAAATATAAAATTTGCTTTCTAGCTGGCATGCAGCAAGCAGGATGTGGTTTATTTAAGACAGTGACCATACATGAGGGTATGCATTCAAAGTCAATGACTGACACATAGCTACACATCTGAATATTTACCAAGAATGGTTTTGTTTGGTACAGAGTTCACAGAAACTGGTATGTAATTGTTATATAAGTTATCAAACAAAATAAACATATTATTCTTTAATGCTTGTGCTTCTAAATTTTCAAACTCATGTAGGAGTAAAGAACATACAATAAGTAAGGAGAGTAGTACCACTGGAGAGATCAGTGAAGTAATTTATTAGATATACTTCGAGAGACATGGAATTGTGTTTAATACTGATATCTTGGAATGCAAAAAGAATTCTAAATAAAAAAATTAATTTGTATGTTCAAATTGCACATGATTGATATATGTTGCTGTATGAGATATCAATTTAAATTAATTCAAATACATTTTCTTTCATGTAAGTCATTAAAAGCACTTGTTGTTTCCTAATTTAGATCACAGTGTCGGCTTTTTAAAAGTTATTATCTTAATGTTTCCATCTATGCTGAAATGTAGACACAATTGTCTACAATGGTTAAAACCCAAAAGGCTACATGCAGCATGAAGATGACTCACCCAATAGTGACTTACTGCAAGGACAGAATTGTTAGGAGAGTTTAATTTAATACAGAGGACACAATTGCACACTGCGGAAATAGTAATTACTACAGGTATTTTAATTCCGGACTTGTTGTTTGTCAGTGCTTATTTAATTAATCTCCCAACATAGATGTTAAATGAGATTGATGATGGTAAGCATCTCTCTCTGCTACCTCTTCCCATTTGATATGCCTCTCTTCATCCATATATGGTTCTTACTTTTTTCTGACTGGCTCAAGTACAGATTCCTAACCAGTCTTCTATCCTGCCAATCTTCTCCTATATCTCTCAATATTCCTACCTGTTTTACCCAGTTTACTTTGTGAAATGCCATATCCAGGTCCATAAAACAGACATATAGTTCTTCTATATTTCATCTGATCTGAGAGAATAATTAAATAAGCACTAATAAAGAACAAGTCCAGCATGATTCTTAGAAGAAGATGGATTATATCACTAAGATTTGCAAATCAGAAAGCAATAACATTAAGCAATGATGAAGAAGCACAAAAATTAATGAAGAAATTAAAGCACACATGTAAGAAGTATAGAATGAGCATCAATATAAAGAAAATAAAAGTTATGTGCATTATAAAATAAAAGAAGAAGAAAACTGGTAATAATAAAAATTGGAGAATATGTCTTGGAAGAAGTGGACAGCTTCAATATTTGGGTAGTATGCTGTCAAGGTATGGATGTATAGAAATGAGATTAGAAGCCACCAATGTGAAAATTGCTAACAAATAGAACAAATACAACACAGAAGAAAAAATGACAAAAACAGTAATCTAGAGTGGTGCATTGTTTGGAGCAGAAACAAGGACACTGTGGAAAGGGGAAATAAATAGAGTGGAAGCATTTGTTCTCTGGCTATGGAAAGTATGGTGTATAAATTATGTAGTGAAAAAGTGCTAGAAAGTATCAGTGAAGAAAGGAGCATGCTTGAAACATTGAGAAGAAGGCAACACAACTGGATGGGACATGTACTATGAGAAGATGAACTGCTGAAAATACAGTATTGTTGGAATTAAACTGGAGGGAAAGAAACCAAAGGGAGACAAAGGTAGGAAATGTTATATTATCTGAAAGATGGTAAATCACACCATAAACTGAAAAGCAGAGCAGACGACAAAATAAAATGGAGGAAGTGGCGATTGAAAAACCTGCCCTTTAAGTAAAGAAGAAGAATTTCAATCCCCCGTTTTATTGTGTTATGTAGGTAAACTTTATTATCCCAGAGAGAAATTTATTTGCAGCAAGACGGTACAAAAATTATACACAGATACAAGAACATAAGCCAAGATTCAACAGCTGACAACTTGTGCTACGTTAAGTACACACATCCAAGATTGCTATAAAGATGAATAGTTACCTTTTACAGTACACATAAAAATAAATGAGAATGTAGTATTTAGCAGCATCCCTATAAGTAACACAGTTCAAAATGTTTATAGGTCTGGGAATAAAGGAGTTCTTAAATCTGTTGCTCCTTACCCTCAGAAATCTAAATCTGCAGCCTGATGGCAACAGCTAAAATTTAAGAAAAAGAAGATGGCTACTGTTTGACAAAACTTAGTTGGCCTTCTTCCTAACCTATTTGTAATACAGCTCAGTGAGAGGGGTCTACAGCAAACCAATAATTTTACTGCAAATGTTTACATTTAAGATGGTTTATATTCATAATATTGAGGTTGCCAAAACAACAAAGAAAAGCAAATGTGACAATAGATTCAATAAAGAACTTTAAGAAAGTGTCATTGTGGTTTTGTCCACTTTAAAACTTTTGAGATTCCTGAAAAAAGTCATGCCTGCCCCTTATTATAAATGTGTTCTGTGTTAAGATCAAAGTTTAGTCTGTTATCAGTGGTTGTCCCTAGACATTTGTAGTGCTCCAGCATTTCCATTCTCTCCCTTTTAAATAAGTTTGAGACAGTGGAAGGAATGGAGCACCTGAGACCCACGACCTAAAGCCATACCCTTGGTCTTAGGGATATTTAGCTGCAAAAAGACGTGATTAAAACATTGAACCAGCTCATCAAAAACAGATCAATAGCTGTCCTCCTTGTCTTGTAGAAGACCCACAATGACAGAACCATCTGTGAATTGTAAGAAATGGCTGGCCTTATATGAACTCCTGCAGTCATGTGCATATAAGATCAACAAAAGAAGCGACAGAGGCAGCAGCACTGCGGTGTACTGATAAATATTTCAGAAAAACAGCCATTAACACTCACTCTTTGTGGTATGTTTGCTAAAAAGTACAGAATCCAGCCCACCAAGTTTGGTTCCAAACAGAACCGATCAATCAGTTTATAAACTAAAATGTGGGGCTGGATTGTATTATAGAGAAACAAGAAATCAATAAACAGAAATCTTGTGTGTTTTTTTTTTATCCTTTCAAGTACTCACACCACAGTACATTCAGTAAAAGTGTTGCCATGGCATCCTGTACCCCTACTTTGCTCTGTATGCAAATTGGTAAGGGTCCAGTTAGGCCTGGCTTTTGTTAAGTAGTTGCCACTTAGTTAACTTCTGAAAACACTTCGTGATATAAGATATTAAGGCCACTGGCCTGAAGTCACTTAATGGTTTTTGCTAATAGAATAAAATGTACCTGTTTCTTTAGACTGGACACTTGCTGTAAATTCAGGGACTAAATTCAGGGACATCTCAGATATAGTGTGGACTATTAGAGAGAGCTGATCTGCACAGGAATGAATCAGGCATCCAGTTATTCCATCTGGACCCAAGCTTTCTTTGATTTAAGTTTGTTTAGGGACATTTCTGTCATCATTCTGGTCAAAGAAGTGCTGACTCCTGGCTCCAGTCCCTGGTCTGCTATTTTGCTGACTGATTTTGGAAGCAAAAAACCTGTTTCTCATATCTTGAATAGAATTTATTTAATTTTAAGCCAACTGATATTGAGCTTTAATTTCTGCCAGTTCAACACGATTATTAATGTGAATGCTAGGCATCTTCTTCATGCCATTCCATGTAGTTTTGTAGTTCATTCTTAATTCTGCCCTTCTATGTCAGCTTTGCCTACTTGTTTTCAACACTTTCTGTAGTCCTTGCTGTTCAGTTAATGCTCCATGTGGAAATGCCCTGCTTCTTCTGGATATCAGTTCTTTTAAATCTCTGGTAATTCATAGCTTGTTGTTTAGGTATAGTCTGACTGATCTCACATTAGTTATAGCATCCTTGCAGAATTTTTTATAACTGAATACAGTGTCCAGTAGTTCATCAATGTCAGCACAGGATTCTTTAAACACAGACCAGTTAGTGCATTCAAAAGAGCCACACAAGCGGCAAACAGAATTCTTGTCCCAGACTTTTATCTCTTTAATTTCCAGATATTCTCTTTTGAAGATTAATTTATAGATTGGAATAATTTGGCACAGTTATGATCTGATGAATCCAGAAGGGATTTGCTTAAGTTGCATAAGAGCCTTTGATATTCCCATAGTACTGATCAAGCACGCTTTTGTGACGAGTTGGGCAAGTGCCATTTTGGTAAAGTGTTTTGTTCAGTGAACACTGGCTAAAATCGAGAAAGTCTGGAGACAGAAATTCAAGCCTCCGTATCACTCTGGAAATGTTGTTAACAGCTTTGTTGATGAAAATTTGTGGTAATTCTCTGGGCATATAAATGTGCTGAACTAAGACATAAAGAAGTTCCATATCTTTCATTCATACTTTTTCTTAAACCATCACTGTTTTACTCCATTGTTTATTTTTTAAAGGTAGATGCTTCTACTGTGTGACTTACCAGTGATGGCTAAGTTTATGTCCAAACAACTTGTGGCACCAATTTCTAATCTACCTGAAAGCAAACACATGCTTGAAGTTCATCCATTTTGATTTGCTTTGGAGAAACTAGTGCTACATTTCTCTGAGCAATCAGGAGGCAGATTTGTGTGTTCAGGTGAGTTCCCCTGAAACAGGTACTCTCTGCGGTACGTAATCAATCAGATCACCTATGCTATGCACCTAAACATAAATGTTAATTAACCTCTTAGGTTCTTTACTAGAGGGGGGAAAGGAGAAAAAGTCAAAGCCAGCTGTGCAGCTGTTACTTGCATCCTCTTACCCGTCTCATATTGTACCCTGATTGCTTAACACTTAGGACCTCTTTTCTGCCTCACTCCGTGCTGTTTGTGCAATGTGGCTGGAGAGAGCTTAAACAACTCGGCACATCCACATAAAAAACAACAAAGGTGAGCTTTCTTGAAGGCTTTTACTGGACGTACCACATTGTAAACTGAAATACACTCATATGAAAAATTCTTGGATTTTTGTTTATCATTGGCTGAGCTTTCAAAGTAGCAACTTCCTTTTAATATATGACATACCTTATGGAAACAGTAGTATTTCAGCAGTGACATTAAGTTTATTGGACTAACAGAAAATATGCAATATACATCATAACAAAATTAGACAGGTGCATAAATTTACACTTAGTTGAGCCTCCTTTTGCAAATATAACAGCCTCTATACGCCTCCTATAGCCTTTGATGAGCGTCTGGATTCTGGAAAGAGGTATTTTTGACCATTCTTCCATACAAAATCTCTCCAGTTCAGTTAAATTTGATGGCTGCCGAGTATGGACAGCCTGCTTCAAATCATTACATAGATTTTCAATGATATTGAAGTCAGGGGCCTGTGACAGCCATTCCAGAACATTGTACTTCTCCCTCGGCATGAATGCCTTTGTAGATTTCGAACTGTGTTTTGTGTCTTGTTGGAATATCCAACCCCTATGTAACTTCAACTTTGTGACTGATGCTTGAATATTATCCTGAAGAATTTGTTGATACTGGGTTGAATTCATCCGATCCTCGACTTTAACAAGGGCCCCAGTCCCTGAACTAGCCACACGGCCCCACAGCATGATGGAACCTCCATCAAATTTGACAGTAGGTAGCAGGTGTTTTCTTGGAATGCGGTGTTCTTGTTCCGCCATGCAAAGCACTTTTTGTTATGACCAAATAACTCAATTTTTGTCTCATCAGTCCAAAGCACTTTGATCCAAAATTAATCTGGCTTGTCTAAATGAGCATTTGCATACAACAAGCAACTCTGTTTGTGGCAGAGTACAGAAAGGGCTTCTTTCTCATCACCCTGCCATACAGATGTTCTTTGTGCAAATTGCGCTGAATTGTAGAACGATGTACAGATACACCATCTGCAGCAAGATGTTCTTGCATGTCTTTGGAGGTGATCTGTGGGTTGTCTGTAACCATTCTCACAATCCTGCGCATATGCCGCTCCTGTATTTTTCTTGGCCTGCCAGACCTGGGATTAACAGCAACTGTGCCTGTGGCCGTCCATTTCCTGATTACATTCCTTACAGTTGAAACTATTAGTTTAAACCACTGAGATAGCTTTTTGTAGCCTTCCCATGCTGTCACTTTTCAGAGGAGAGTCAAAAGGAAGCACAACTTGCAATTGACCACCTTAAATACCTTTTCTCATGACTGGACACACCTGTCTATGAAGTTCAAGGCTTAACGAGCTTTTCCAACCAATTTGGTGTTGCAAGTAATCAGTATTGAGCAGTTACGCGCATTCAAATCAGTAAAATTCTTGCGCAGCCAGTTTTTCACATATGATTTAATTTCATACAACTAAATACTGCTTCACTAAAAATCTTTGTTCGGAAAACACCCCAGTACTCAGATGTTCCTAGGAAATGAAAGACATACCACTGTTATCTTTTTTGTTGACAGTAGAGTAAATTATTATGCAGGCTGAGAGGGGTTCCCAAAGTTTTTCATATGACTGTATTTATACAGTATATACAGTATATATATATATATATCCATCCATCCATTATCCAACCCGCTATATCCTAACTACAGGGTCACGGGGGTCTGCTGGAGCCAATCCCAACCAACACAGGGCGCAAGGCAGGAAACAAACCACAGGCAGGGCGCCAGCCCACCACAATATATATGCATCCGGAAAGTATTCACAGCGCATCACTTTTTCTACATTTTGTTATGTTACAGCCTTATTCCAAAATGGATTAAATTCATTTTTTTCCTCAGAATTCTACACACAACATCCCATAATGACAACGTGAAAAAAGTTTACTTGAGGTTTTTGCAAAATTATTAAAAATAAAAAAAGTGAGAAATCACATGTACATGAGTATTCACAGCCTTTGCTCAATACTTTGTCGATGCACCTTTGGCAGCAATTACAGCCTCAAGTCTTGTTGAATATGATGCCACAAGCTTGGCACACCTCTCCTTGGCCAGTTTCGCCCATTCCTCTTTGCAGCACCTCTCAAGCTTCATCAGGTTGTATGGGAAGCGTCGGTGCACAGCCATTTTAAGATCTCTCCAGAGATGTTCAATCGGATTCAAGTCTGGGCTCTGGCTGGGCCACTCAAGGACATTCACAGAGTTGTCCTGAAGCCACTCCTTTGATATCTTGGCTGTGTGCTTAGGGTCGTTGTCCTGCTGAAAGATGAACCGTCGCCCCAGTCTGAGGTCAAGAGCACTCTGGAGCAGGTTTTCATCCAGGATGTCTCTGTACATTGCTGCAGTCATCTTTCCCTTTATCCTGACTAGTCTCCCAGTTCCTGCCACTGAAAAACATCCCCACAGCATGATGCTGCCACCACCATACTTCACTGTAGGGATGGTGCCAGGTTTCCTCCAAAGGTGACGCCTGGCATTCACACCAAAGAGTTCAATCTTTGTCTCATCAGACCAGAGAATTTTCTTTCTCATGGTCGGAGAGTCCTTCAGGTGCCTTTTGGCAAACTCCAGGCGTGCTGCCATGTAATTTTTACTAAGGAGTGGCTTCTGTCTGGCCACTCTACCATACAGGCCTGATTGGTGGATTGCTGCAGAGATGGTTGTCCTGCAGAAAGGTTCTCCTCTCTCCACAGAGGACCTCTGGAGCTCTGAAAGAGTGACCATCGGGTTTTTGGTCACCTCCCTGACTAAGACCCTTCTCCTCTGATCGCTCAGTTTAGATGGATGGCCAGCTCTAGGAAGAGTCCTGGTGGTTTCGAACTTCTTCCATTTATGGATGATGGAGGCCACTGTGCTCATTGGGACCTTCAAAGCAGCAGAAATTTTTCTGTAACCTTCCCCAGATTTGTGCCTAGAGACAATCCTGTCTCAGAGGTCTACAGACAATTCCTTTGACTTCATGCTTAGTTTGTGCTCTGACATGAACTGTCAACTGTGGGACCTTATATAGACAGGTGTGTGCCTTTCCAAATCACGTCCAACCAACTGAATTTACCACAGATGAACTCCAATTAAGCTGCAGAAACATCTCAAGGATGGTCAGGGGAAACAGGATGCACCTGAGCTCAATTTTGAGCTTCAAGGCAAAGGCTGTGAATACTTATGTACATGTGCTTTCTCAATGTTTTTATTTTTAATAAATTTGCAAAAATCTCAAGGAAACTTTTTTCACGTTGTCATTATGGGGTGTTGTGTGTAGAATTCTGAGGAAAAGAAATGAATTGAATCCATTTTGGAATAAGGCTGAAACATAACAAAATGTGGAAAAAGTGATGCGCTGTGGATACTTTCCGGATGCACTGTATATATACACAGTGTATATGTATATATATATATATATATATATATATATATATATATATATATATATATATATATACACACAGTATATAATGCTATTATTATTGGGACCTCCTTGTAAAAATCAGTAAGAAGGGTTAGAAAAAAAATGACTGTTTGCTGAAGAACCGTCATCTTGCACTGAAAAAATGAGAAATTTCTGACTAACAAGTTCATTAAAAAAAAAATAAAGCCCTCATCAAGAAATACATATTTTTTATCAAAAACACATGTGCCACAATTGTTGGAACCCCTGCACTTAATGCTTTGTACAACCTCGCTTTGCCAGTATAACAGCATAGAGTCTTCTCTTTTAACCTTTTATAAGGTTGGAGAATAGATCTGGCATCTGATACCATTCTTCTCTACATAATTTCTCTAAATCATCCAGGGGCCTAGGCCCTCTCCTGTATACTCTCTTTTTCAGCTCACTCCACAGGTAGAATATGGTTCACAGGGCTCAGGTCACAGGACTGAGGTGCCCATGGCAGAACTTTGATTTAGTGGTTAGTTAACCATTACAGGGTTGATTTGGACATGTGTTTCAGATTATTATCCTGCTGGAAGACCCAATGACAACCTAGTTTTAGTTTCCTGATATTTCATGGAATACATGATGCCATTAGCCCTAACAATGTTTCTAGGGCCTTTGAAGTAAAAACAGCCCCACAACATCACAGAACCTCCACCATATATCACAGATGGGAGAAGGTTCTTTTCATTATAGCTATCCTTCTTTTTACATCAAACTCACTTTGTGTGTTTATTGCCAAAAAGTTCAATTTTTGTTTCATCACACCATAGAACATGGCTCCAGTCAAAGTTGTAGTAATGTTTTATAAATTCCAGGAGCTCACATTTGTGGATAACTGTCAGAAAAGGCTTATTTCTGGCATACCTTCCAAATAATCTGTTGTCATGGAGATGCTGTCTGATGGTGGTTCTGGAGAGTTGAAAACCCCAGGATTTTACTTTTTCTTGCAATTTCCCAACAGTGATCCTTGGAGATAGTATTGCCTCGCTTACCATTCTTCTCACTGTACATGGGGGGAAAATAAACTTGGGTCTTCTTGTTCAAGTTTGCCACCGTTCCAGTTGATGACCACTTTTTTATTATTGCCCTAAGAAAATAATAAACCATTTAAGAAAATTGTTGTTCAACCAGCAGACCTGAATTAAAGCCATCTATGCTCCTAAGAGGGACATTACACTGGATGAGTTGCCTTGGGTTCTCTGCACCCCTCTTCAAATGGCCCTGATATTCACACCACTCACTTTTAATCCAGGTCATTCTACACAGTATTTTCTGCTAAGATAGGTGTCAATATTTATATAATCCTTTTCATATACATTAAGTCGAACATGACTTGGCATGTCAGAAGACTGGGACTTCGCGAAGTGTGGTTTGTATCACTTGTAGAGACACAATGGGGGGACTGGGGGGGGGGCACATGGAGGGGGAGATAAAGAGAGCAATGCTATTTTTTTTTTATCCCTTACGTCCTAATAACCGTTAGTGGCAACATAGCAATACACTCCATAGCTGTATCACTTGTCAAAAATACGAAATCTGTATCAAAGCTATATGTACTACCTTAACCTAACATTACAAAATGTCAATAAAAGTTCAGAAGCAATATTTCTGTGACCAAATAGTGAACTTTGTGAGCTGGAATGTCAAGGGTCTCAATCATAATTAAACAGAAAGAGGTACTTTCGCACTTAACAAGTCTAAATGCCAAGATGGTATATTTACAGGAGACTTACTTATTAAGCAAGGATCAGTTTCTGTTGCAAAGAGAGTGGTCTGGCCAAATTTTTCAATCCACCTGTACAAAGAAAACCAGGGGTGTGGGAATCTTAATACACAGAACTATTCCATTTGTACTGTCAGATACAATATCTGATTCTGAAGGACAATATGGCATGGTTACGGGCAATTTAATGCTAAAATGATTTTGATTAATATCTATGCACCTAACACAGATGATAAAGCTTTCTTCCAAGATATATTTGCATCTGTCCCTAATGTGAACTCTCACAAAGTTATAATGGCTGGAGACTTTAATTGTGTTTTAAATCCAGACCTGGACAGATCTTCAGCTACAATGGAGATATTTAATACTGCAAAGATAATTACATAGTTTGTAACGGATCATAACTTATCACACCCATGGGTGTTTTTAAATCCTAACCTAAGATCATACTCCTTCTTCTCACCCATACATCATTGTTACTCAAGAATTGATTATTTCCACATAGACAATAATTTTTTGCCCACTATCAATTCATGTAAGTATGATGCTATTGTTATCTTTGACCATGCCCCTCTGATCATTGAGCTTAAATTATTGCGTTCTAAACACTCATCTCGTAGCTGGCATCTTAACCCCCTGTGATTAGCTGATAAGAACTGTACAGAATTCATATTCAAGCAAATTGATAATTGATTACATGAATGCATCCTCAGAAGTCTCAGCAGGTATACTCTGGGTAATCCTGAGGGCATTTTAAGAGGACAGATTATTTTATATTTTTCACACAAAAATAAATTGGAAACCAAGAATGCATCAGAGTTAATCAGTGAGAACTTACTACAATGTGCATCATACAGACCAATCTGTCTTCTGAATAACGATGTTAAAATACTCTCCAAAGTTCTAGTTAGAAGGATTGAGAAAGTGTTTCCTTCTATAATATCACAAAACCAAACTGGATTTATTAAACTTATTTATTAACTGCTAACATTCAACATTTTAAAATGTAATATATTCACCCGTTAAATCTAATACCTACCTCAGAGATCTTATTATCTTTAGATGCAGAAAAAGCATTTGTTATGGTTGAATGGGACTACCTATTGACCACAATGCACAGATTTGGGTTTGGTCCAAACATATGTACATGGATCAAACTACTTTATATGGTACAATTCCAGAAGCCACAGTTTGTATTAACAACATTATTTCAGACTCCTTCAAGCTAGAACATGGTACTAGACAATGATACCCCTTATCACCTTTACAACTGCCATTGAACCACTGGCTGCACACTTTTGAAATGCATCAGAGATAAAGGGGGTTCTTGGAGAAGGACTTCAACAGAAAATAGCTGACCTACAAAATTTTGTGCCAGCAGTCTTAAAAGCATTAGCAGTTTTTCAAAAGATATCTGGACTCATAATTAATTTGAATAAAAGTGTGCTTTTTCCAGTGAATTCTCTAGCACACAATATCAGACTGGACACCATCCCATTTATCTTAGAAGATCAGTTTAAATATCTAGCAGTAAATATCACAAGTAAGTATAAATTTCTTTTTCAACAAAATTTTGCTGTCTGCATGGAAAAAATTGTGAAGAGATGATTTACCCTCCATCTTACATTAGCAGGGAGAATCAACATTGTTAAGATAACCATCCTTCCTAAGCTTCTCTTTCTGTTTCAAAGCTTCTTAAGAAATTAGACTCAATCATAACTTTATTCATTTGGAATTTGAAACACCCATGCATCCAATGGGAGACTCCACCATGACCTAAAGCAGAAGGGGACATTGCACTACCTAACTTTCAATTTTATTACTGTGTAGCAAATATACAAGTTATGAAGACCTTGACATCAACATAAATTGATGGATATACGTAAGCCTGGTTTGCAATAGAAGTAAAATCTTGCAATACTTTTTTATATTCCCTGCTCTGTGACCCAGTTAATACAAATTATCTTCAGTACACTAATAATTCAATTGCCCTTCACTCACTCAGAATATGGAACCAATGTGGGACACATTTTAAGACAAGAGAAACTTTTATCTGTTGCAACTTTACATTACAACCATCTTTTTCCACCCTCTCAAACATATACACTATTTAATGTCTGGATAATGTCCAGAATTAAAACACTTAGAGACTTGGTCATTGATAATGCCTTTGCATCCTATAAACAAGTACGCTTCAAATTCAACTTCTCATCAACACAATTTTTCCACTACTTTTAAGATGGAAACTTTGCTAAACAGAACCTGCCCAATTTTCCTCATCTCCCACCTTGTTCTATCCCACAAGAAATATTGATCAGTCTTGAAGATTCAAACAGCATCTCTACAATTTATAAAAATATTTAAAGTCCATTCCTTTCAAAGACCCACATTGAGTACATTGGGGAAAGGATCTGTCACCCAGAGAGTTTGGACACGTCATTGCTGTTATTGTATACATTCCTCCTCGGGCGGATGTGGAGACAGCGAGTGACATCATCCATTCTGCTGTTGCTAAGTTACAAACGCAGCACCCTGAGGCGCTTGTGCTAATCGCTGGAGACTTTAACCATGTGATGCTGGACAAAACATTACCTGCCTTCTCCCAGTATGTGGACTGTAACACCCAGGGATATAAGACTATTGATTTACTGTATGCAAACGTTAAAGACGCATACAGCGCCACCCCACTACCTGCGCTTGGGAAAGCAGATCATAACCTGGTTCTACTTCAGCCTCACTACAAACCAAGAGTGAAGGTCCTACCTACAACTACACGCTCATTCAGGAAGTGGTCCCCTGAGGCAGAGCAGGCTCTTAGAGAATGCTTTGGAACTACAGACTGGGATATCCTGCAGGGATCACATAGTGAGAACATTGAGGAGGTTGTTAACTGCACTACTGACTACATCAACTTCTGTATGGACATTGTAGTTCCAGTAAGAACTGTACTCTGCTATGCTAACAACAAGCCATGGATTACAAGTGACATCAAGGGCCTTTTGAACCAGAAGAAAAGGGCTTTTAAAAGCGGTGATCAGCATGAGCTAAGGCACATGCAGAAGGAACTCCGAGTCCAGCTCAGGGTGGCGAAGGAGCAGTACAGGAGAAAGCTGGAGCAGAAGTTGCAGAATAACAGCATGAAGGAAGTGTGGGATGGGATGAAGATCATCACTGGCTGCAGCTCGAAGCGGGGTGCCACCATCGAGAGAGACGTGAAGAGAGCAAACCAAGTGAACCAATTCTTCAATAGGTTTGACCACCCTAACCCACTCTCATCTCACCTCGGAGTACTGCACCCCCCACACATCCTTCTGCTGATACCAGCATAGGAGAGACATCCCCACCCACAATTACAACAGCGCAGGTGAGCAGAGAGCTGAGCAGACTTTGTGCCAGCAAAGCAGCAGGTCCAGATGGAGTATCGCCACGACTTCTGAAGGTCTATGCATTGGAGCCGGGGGGTCCTCTACAGCGCATCTTCAACCTGAGCCTGGAACAGGGGAGAGTCCCAAGGCTTTGGAAAACATCTTGCATCACCCCAGTCCCAAAGGTATCACGTCCTAGTGAGCTGAATGACTTCTGGCCTGTTGCTCTGACATCACATGTGATGAAGACCATGGAGAGGCTGCTGCTTCACCACCTTAGGCCACAGGTTCAACACGCCCTTGACCCTCTGCAGTTTGCATATCAGGAGAAGGTGGGAGCAGAGGATGCCATCATCTATATGCTACACCGATCCCTCTCCCACTTAGACAGAGGCAGTGGTGCTGTAAGAATTATGTTTCTAGACTTCTCTAGCGCCTTCAACACAATCCAGCCTCTGCTCCTTAGGGACAAGCTGACAGAGATGGGAGTTGATTCATACCTGGTGGCATGGATCGTTGACTATCTTAAAGACAGACCTCAGTATGTGCGTCTTGGGAACTGCACGTCTGACATTGTGGTCAGCAACACAGGAGCGCCACAGGGGACTGTACTTTCTCCGGTCCTGTTCAGCCTATATACATCGGACTTCCAATACAACTCGGAGTCCTGCCATGTGCAAAAGTTCGCTGATGACACTGCTATCGTGGGCTGCATCAGGAGTGGGCTGGAGGAGGAATATAGGGACCTAATCAGTGACTTTGTTAAATGGTGCGACTCAAACCACCTACAACTGAACACTAGCAAAACCAAGGAGCTGGTGGTGGATTTTAGGAGGCCCAGACCCCTCATGGACCCCGTGATCATCAAAGGTGACTGTGTGCAGATGGTGCAGACCTATAGATATCTGGGAGTGCAGCTGGATGACAAATTAGACTGGACTGCCAATACTGATGTGCTGTGCAAGAAAGGACAGAGCCGGTTATACTTCCTTAGAAGGCTGGCGTCCTTCAACATCTGCAATAAGATGCTGCAGATGTTCTATCAGACAGTTGTGGCGAGCGCCCTCTTCTACGCGGTTGTGTGCTGGGGAGGCAGCATTAAGAAGAAAGACGCCTCACGCCTGGACAAACTGGTGAGGAAGGCAGGCTCTATTGTTGGCATGGAGCTGGACAGTTTAACATCTGTGGCAGAGCGACGGGCACTCTGCAGGCTCCTATCAATTATGGAGAATCCACTGCATCCACTAAATAGTATCATCTCCAAACAGAAGAGCAGCTTCAGCGACAGACTGCTTTCACTGTCCTGCTCCACTGACAGATTGAGGAGATCGCTCCTCCCCCAAACTATGCGACTCTTCAATTCCACCCGGGGGGATAAACGTTAACATTTAACATTATACAAAGTTATTGTCTGTTCTTTACCTGCATTATCATCAATCTTTAATTTAATATTGTTTATTGTATCAGTATGCTGCTGCTGGAGAATGTGAATTTCCCATTGGGATTAATAAAGTATCTATCTATCTCTCTATCTATCTATCTATCTTAATATTTCGGAAAAAGGAGTTTAAGGCAGCAATGCACAGAATATAAATTCTCAGAGGATCTGTTCAAAACTTTTTTTTAAATATGGCAGAATCTAATCAATAACATTTTAGAATAAGCTTCCATTTCGGGATACTGTTCTTTTTTGTTCCTTTCATAGAGTAGCTTTGGTTGTTGGCTCTCCTCTCTTTCTCTTGGGTGGGGGTTGAATTTTGCTTTGTTTTATTAAGTTTGACTTGATTGTATGGAATGTTATCTGCTTCTAATTAAAATCAATAAAAAATATGAAATGTGTGATATATCTGTTGTTGTGTCCCTATCCCATTTTTGAAATATATTCTCTCAGGTGTATTGTGTTAGAAGAAAAGGACAATACTCAAAGTTTTTTGGTTAAACATTCCATTTATTTTTAGTTTTTTGGCTCACATCTTTATCCAAGGTGACTTATGACAGACACATTTCAGACATAATTGATTGCACTGCTTTTCTTTTTCATCTGGAGCACAGGTAGGTGAAGTGACTTGCTCTGGGTCATGCAGTGCCACCAGCAGCAATTGAACCCACATCTTTAGAGTTTGAGGTCCAAAGCTTTAACCATTAAGCTCTGTAGTGTTTTCTAGATTGAAGTAGCGACACACTCAGAATAACGTTTCGAATGCTGTTTATTGTTAACCTTGTTTTACCAACTCTCCATACAGCGTGTCTCTAAACCACACCCCTCCCTCCGGCCGTCTTACATCTCAAAAGACACAAACCATAGCAATCAACACCCAAACATAAAGCAATGGACAAAAGCATCATTAAACAATCATATACAACATGTTCCCCCCTCTCCCACCAATTGAATTAGGTGTGAAAAGAGGTTAGAAAGTCTTGGAAGCGGGCAGGCTTTGAACATAGTCTTGCTGCTCGAGATATTGCGGTTCCACTGCTAGCAGTGGGTTGAGGATCCGTATTCAGGGGAAGAAGAAGTGGGGCCTGGGACATCCAAGTTGTGTCATCTGAGGTAGGGTTGCCCTTGATGAAGTTATCAGATCCTGAACGGGCTGGCACCTTGCACAGCCTGCTGGCATGCCACCGAGACCCATCCACTAACTGAAAGGTTGCAGGCCCAAGCTGGCTCTTAATCTGAAGGAGTGAAGCTTGCTAGAGCGACATGGGTGGCAGACCCTAACCCAGTCCATCACCTTGAAATTGGGAATCCGTATTCTCCTCTTCCTGTTGAAATCATGCTGGGACTTTGCTTGTCGTTTTTGCATGTTTAACTCAGCTGACTTGGTGGATGAAAACGTTGTAGGGGGATGAAGTCTATGCGAGGGTAGTTCCAGCTCACGGTCTAGCATAAGTTTGGCTGGGGAAACCCCAGTCGTAACATGCTGAGCAGCTCTATAATGCAGCAGGGTCTGTGACAGTGCTTCATTAAAAGAGAAACCCTGCGACAGGTGAGCCCTGAGGCCATTTTTTAGGCTTTGATTAAAGCGTTCAACCCCTCCATTAGCCTGGGGGTGATAAAAGGATGTTTTAATATGGCGTATACCCCGGTTTTGGACAAAATCAGTGAACACAGCAGATGTGAACTGCGGACCATTATCCATTGTAATGCATTTTGGTAAATTCCAGCGAGCAAACAGTGTGTCTAGGAAACCAATGAGGGACTCTGCTGTGACTGAGCCCATGGGAGTGACCTCTGGCCACTTTGCGTGGAGGCCGTATGCTACTACCAAGAAGCGCTGGTGATGTGGCACACCTTTTAATTCGCCACAGATATCAACTTGAATGTGTTGCCAAGGCTGATCAGGCCAGGCCAAGGGTTGGAGAGGAGGCATTGGTGGGGGCCCAGTCTTACCACTTGTTAAGCATGGTGCACAGTTGCACACAAGCTCTTCTAAGTCACGGTCAATGCCAGGCCACCAGACTAGGTCCCTGCAGCATTGCTTTAGTTTCACAATTCCGAGGTGGCCCTGATGAGCCATGGCCAGGACCCGATTTCCACGAGCAAGACAAGTCTCATTCCAACATGAAAGCTCGTCTTTAAATTGGATGTAAGACTGGAGGTTAGGGGGCACTTCCAATGGCCAGCCATTAGCAACATACTGTCGTAGGACTGAAAACTGGATTCAATGCAGATTCTTTTGTAAGTTCCTGGAGTGATACCATGCAAGTGAATCAGATCCTCCTCATGATCAATTTGCATAGTGGTAGGGGGATGAAAAACAGAACATGACAACAAATCAGCCACTACACTGTCCTGGGGTAAACTGTAACTTAAAATTGTACCTCTGAAGACGCTCACCCCAGCGGTGCATGCGTAGCAGCCTGTGACCTGAACCAGCAGAGGACATCAAAGATGTTAGGGCCTGGTGGTCAGTTCTTAAAGTAAATGGACACCCGTACAAGTAGGTATGCCACGTTTCACAGGCCCATACACATGCAAGTGCCTCCCACTCCCCTACTGAGTATTTCTGTTCAGCAGGGCTCAATGCACGGGAAGCAAAAGCCACAGGCTTCTCCACTCCATCTTGTATCTGTGAAAGAACTGCACCTACTGCTGAATCAGATGTGTCACAACTTACAATAGTTGGACTGTCCACATTAAAATGTGCCAAGACTGGTGAAATAGTAAGCAACTCTTTTAGTTTGCAAAAGGCTTCTGCACAGTCCGCCGACCAACTCCAGGATGCCTCTTTTTTAAGCAGCTGCTGAAGGGCTGTAGTGAGTGCAGAGTATTGTGACATGAATCTCATGTAGTACCCTGTCATTCCCCAGAAATAAGGCCAACTGTGAAGCTGAAGTAGGTGCTGGAACAGGCTGAATGGCCTCCACATTTGACTGAAGGGGTGATAAACCTTGAGCTGACAAGCGGAACCCAATAAAGTCTACTTCATGTGCAGCAAACAGGCACTTATCTACATTTAAGGTAAGGTTGTGGTGGCTAAGAGCTGCAAAGGTTGCTTGCAGATGTTCATCATGGACAGCATTATCTGGCCCATGGACTACAATGTCATCCAAGTAAACAACCACCCCTGGAATTCCTGCCAGGATAGTGGACATTATTTTTTGGAAACAACTGGGAGCGGAGCACAAGCCAAATGGCATTCTGGTATAACGAAAAATTCCAACGTGGGTGGTGAATGCAGTCAAATCCCTGCTGTCCTTGTGCAGAGGAACTTAAAGATAACCTTGACGAAGGTCGAGCTTTGAAAAAACCTTTGAGCCATGGAAGTGAGTGGTGAGCTCTTTGATGGTTGGTAAGGGGTAACAATCAGGGATGATAGCCTGATTTACTGCCCTTAAATCCACACATAACCTCAGCCCTCCTGACTTTTTTTTTTTGCTATGACCAAATTTGATATCCAGGGGGAGGCGTGGATTGGCTCTATAATGCCATCTGTCAGGAGGTGTTGTAGTTTTGTTGTGACAGCATCCCGCAGGGCTAGGGGCACATGCTGCAGTGGTTGAATAACAGGAGTGACACTTATATTAAGCAGGGGCTTGTGCATAAATGTGTTAAGATGTCCTAAGCCAGTGAACAGGGTAGGCCATTTCTGATGCCACAGTGATATCACATTCAGAATAGTTAATCCATCATTATCCAGTAGTGTGAACCCTAGACTGGTGAACAAGTCCAGGCCCAAAATATTGCTACCTTGTCTTGTGATATGGAAAAGAAAATCAGACAGTGTTTTTGCCATACGTTACAGTGCAGCGCACAATACCCACCACATCAGTTCTGGAACTGCCATATCAGTAGAGGGAAAGGTTAGGTGGCTGAAGTGGTAAGTGCGATAAGAATGTTGTATAGGTGGCCATGTTTAGAAGTGACACTTTAGCTCCTGTGTCAAGCAGAAGAGGAATGCAAACATCATCCAGGTACACGGCACAGGAACGAAACCCGGGTAGAGAGGAACAGACTGTGTGAATAACTGCAGAGAAAGACTCAACAGAGCATTGTTTTTGCTGTGTACAGTTACTATTTCCAGGGTCTGGTGCTGACCTACACCATTTTGCGAAATGATTGAGTTTTTGACAATGCCTACATATTTGTCCTCATGCAGGGCAATCCATGGCATGAGACACATGTCTAGTAGAACCACAATTTCCACAGCGCTGGCAAGACTGAGCTGTATGAGGTCTCATCTGCTGTACTGATGCTTGAGACTGACAGTCAGAGGCACAGTTACACTCCGCGCCCTGTGGCTCATTCACTGTCTGAACAGCAGTTAAGCACACAGAAGGCATCGGTATTTCACTTATTTTATGTGCACATTGAAAATCTGATTCTATTTGGCACACAATAGTCAACGCTTTACTGAGCGTCAAGTCATCATCCTCCAAAAGAAGCCTCTCACGCACCAGAGGAAGAGTAGTTTTGTCAATCAGTTGGTCTCTAATCATTTCATCACAAAGAAGGTCAAATTTACAAGACTCGGCTAAACCCTTTAAGTCAGCCACGTACTGCGAAATAGACTCACCAGCACGTTGTGTCCGCTGACGGAACTGTAACCGTTTAAAAAGGATGCTCTGCTTTTTTGTAAAGTGGCCGTCAAGGAGCCCAATAGTGGCTTCGTATGTGTCAGCGTCGCGGAGAGTCCTTCTGAGCCGAGGCAATGCAGGAGAATGGCTCTTTTTTTAGCACTAGCAACTGCGTCCAAATGAAATGAAGACTTCCATCTGTCCCATGGAACAGGTGCTTCGCCCGGCTGAGGCAAGAAAGGCTCAGGGAGTGGCACTGAAACAAATGGGACATTTTCAGCCATCCTCGTTCGCCAAATGTAGTGCTTTCTAGATTGAAGTAGCAACACACTCAGAATAACGTTTCGAATGCTGTTTATTGTTAACCTTGTTTTACTAACTCTCCATACAGCGTGCCTCTAAACCACACCCTTCCCTCCAGCACATCATACGTCTCAAAAGACGCAGACCATAGCAATCAATACCCAAACATAAAGCAATGGACAAAAGCATCATTAAACAATCATATACAACAAGCTCCACTGGCCTTCCCATAATATCATAACATCCCTTATTAAAGACATCATTTTTATTTTCATTTAAAATGTACCATTTTAGAAATAGTAACAACTCCTATACTTCGATGAGTTTATAACAATCTTTTCAATGGATGGAAGCTTTTTGGTTATCAAAATATGACCTGGTCTTACCTAGTGAGGTAGCTTAGTGTGTGCCGTTGACATTATTATTTTTCTTTTGGTATATTTCTGAACCCCATATTTATGAATCTACAATTCTGAAATTTGAATATAAACATGACCTATTTTATAATAAATGTTAATAAGTTTTTATATAAAAGTATAGCTCTTTGGTAATATCTAACAGCTTTTACTTTGTTTAGAAGACAAGATGTAAAGTGTGAGTTTAATTTCTCATTTCTTTATTTTAGTCCTTTTTTATGGGAATTTTTAGTATAATAATTTGTTCATACATTATGCTTCATTGATAAAGTTCTTAATTATTAGATTTTTCCTGTGACAAGTGAACATGGCCCAGAGGTAGTGACTACACATTTCAAAAGACACTGCATTGATTTAAATAACTTTACAATTATATTGTAGTTGTTTAGTTTCTCTTTTCCTGATAACATCCCTAAACCTGTTTTGAAGATTTTGTGTTTTACACTTTGTCACAGACCACTCCTCCTCCTAGTGATGTCCAAGCTTGTAACACAACAAAATTCCTGAGGAATAGATAAGCAAATTCAGATAGCTTCTCTTTTCTTAGGAAAAGTCTGGGAAATGGCTCATGATGGGAGCACCCAGTAAGACACAGGAAGTCCAAGGATGTAAAGACTGTCCAGTGAGGTCAGCAATGGAGACAAGGCCTTAACCCTTCCTGTCATGTGACTTAAAATAAGACACTCAAAGTAAACCCAGCGATTTACTTCCTTCTGTAATAAAAGAAGAAACACCACATAGCATTGGGTATCTATAAGTGTTTTCCCACCACAGGAAATAATGAGTTCTTGTACGATGTAAGCCCTGGGCCAAAAGTGGTCTCTGGCTACTTTCGTAAGTTGCATTCCCACTGCACAACAGGACTTGTAACCTTTATACAAAATGTGTGATGTGCAAGTAAAAGTGATGTGGTGCAACGTAAGATGTGTTGGGGAATTCATGGGGGCCCCTGCACCTTATTGCTTTGAAGCAATCCCACCTAAATGGAGGATATTATTGCATGGCACAGAGCACCACAGAAGCGGCTATGAAGAGTGATGTGTTGCAAAGCGCTATGTGATCGGATGTTTGGGAGTCCACAGGGATCCAGCTTCACCTTATTACTTCAAAGTGATGGGAGATTATGGCTTTAGTGCAGTGCTTGGCAAAGTGCACCAGAGAGGCGGCTATGAAGAGTAACGCAGTGTGAAATACGGTGCTCCACCAACACTGTACTTACCCCAAAGTCCAAACTACTGTGGTCAACCAATCAGCACAATTTGTCTCCCAAACCCCACCCACTATACTTCCTGGTTGAACAAAAAGTATATACCCTGCAGTATAAGTTTACAAAAAGTTCTAGTAATTAACTACCATGAATTACCAATAGCCCAAGTTCCTGCAGTGGAAATGCTACCAAGTTCCTGAGTTTCTAAAAAGTCATTAGTTCCTGAAAAAAGGTCCTGTGGTGGGAAAGTGCCTTATGCCTTATACGAGAGTCAACAAGAGACTATTGTTTAGCAATGCCTGAGGGAATATTTTCAATATAAGGAAGCTGTTTTTCAAAGAGCATTGAGAGGCTACATTGAGCACTGTACTGAGCTTAAAAAGCAGTCTAGGACTTTGAAAATCTGAGTGACTCGTGTACTGAGGACTGACCAGTTTGGAATTGTTTAAATACATTTTCTTTGTTTTTTAGAATTGAAAGTCTGGTCCATGAGTTCATATTCTAGTTGATTGAGTGTTCCTCTTTGGTAACAATCTATACATGTTTACACCTTTACATTCTTCTCCATTAGATTTATATACAAAATATTCTCTGTGTTTTTATTCTCATTACTCTGGATTTGAAATGTCAGTCAGTCAGTCATTTTCCAACCCACTATATCCTAACACAGGGTCATGCAGGTCTGCTGCAGCCAATCCCAGTCAGCACAGGGCGCAAGGTGGGAACAAACCCAGGGCAGGACGCCAACCCACCACAGGACACTAGGGACAATTTAGGATCGCCAATGCACCTAACCTGCAAGTCTTTGGGAGGAAACCCATGCAGACACAGGGAGAACATGCAAACTCCATACATGGAGGACCCGAGAAGTGAACCCAGGTCTCCTAACTGCAAGGCAGTGGCGCTACCACTGCGCCACCGTGCTGCCTGATTTGAAATGTGCAACAAAATAATCACTGCAAAGACAGAAGAAAGTGAATTTAGCCCTGGAAAGGAATCCCAAGCTTAAACAAAAGCATTCAACCTTACAATATTTTACCTAGCAGCATTCTAAAGTTAATATATTGCAAGGGTAAAACTATATTATAACAAATGCATACATACTTGCATTTGTAAATACACTTCTATTTATTTTAGCACAAAGTTTCCCAAAAACAGCCCTTGTGAGATTTATATAATCTAGGGATGTAGTCTCATATTTCATTTACATCAGACACTGGAGAAGAAATAATAAAACAATTGTTTAACACTCAAACATGGTAATATCTAAGCAATGTAAAATTTAAAGCAGAAAT
>NC_041394.2:60315980-60399990 GCF_900747795.2 Erpetoichthys calabaricus
TAGCATATTAAAATCACAAAGCAAGACTAAATTGCATAAGATTGCTTGATGCACAATAGGGATTCAAATTCTGCAGTAAATGTCTCATTAAGAACCACCTCTGTGAACTTCTAGCTGGTAATCAAAAGCTGTTATTAAGGGTTTTTCTTCACCCAGATTTGTCTCCTTTTCATTACAAATGACAACAGCAGTTATGGGCACTTTATGGATACTTCTTTTATTGACCTCTGCAGCATATGGGCTTTGCAGCACTAGACACTGCTTTTCTCGAAGTAGCAGTTTGTGAAATATTTTAATTTATGAATTTGAAATAGGAAGTGGTGGTGGAGTACATTACAAATAACCAGAATGAAAAAGCCACTGACAAAAGCTAATTAAAATGATCCCACATGCTAAAACAAATTCACTAAACCTTTGTAAAATAAACACAGAACCACAGTAAAGTAATTTCTTAATACTGCCCTGTATTGCTGTGAACTCACACTACAAGGCATTTCAGTTTGCAGATTTGCAAAGTGGTAACTCACACACTAACCCTAATCTTTTGTTCTTTGTTATATGGGAGCATATACCGGTACTCCAATGTATAGTAACACTAGGGGGCTTTGCCCTCTGCTCGCTTCGCTTGCCAATCCCCCTGCCTGCGCTACACGCTAGCCTCTTTGCGGTTCTGTCGCTCGTGTATGGGGATGCGGTTGTAAAATTTAAACAGATTTTTATTTTCATGGGAATTGTTACATACAGTATGCATAATAGAACTGTTTTACATTACGAGTAATTAACCATATTAAAAAATAGTAAAACATAATAATTTGAAAGTAAATTATGTTTCATGTTGTGTTGGAGTTATTTGTTGTGTAATATGATTTTGTTCTGTTTGGCTTTGAAATTAACAAGCAAATACTTTTTAAACTTACACTTTTACTGTAAAACTTCATTAAAAACAATTTTTTAAATTAAATTTAGTCAATATTGCATTGAATTTTGATTCTGTGTTTGGACTTTCATCTTGACAATGCAACGCATAACTGTCCGTGGTTGAATTTCATTTCTTTCTCTCTATTAAAAAAATGACTTTTTCGAATGTTTGGCTCTGAGATTTGTTATTTGTCTTTGCAAAAGCTATTCTAGCGGGAAACTGTTAACGTTTTAATACGAATGTCATATCAAGATCTCTTTTGTCGTGTAATGTTATTCACAGAAGATGTGCTACATTACCTTTCTTAGATACATCCTTCTTTCTACAATAAGTCATGCAGTGGAAGACCGGACAGTGTTAACGGTTATAGATACGGGATATTGTAAATTGATGTTTTCATCTTCTGCACGATCACCACCAACTGTTTCAGCAAAGTGTATTGATACACATTTAACCAATCTGCCGTGTAACCAATCGTCATTTTTGGCGTTAATTTGTTTGACTTCATCGTTTCTCATGCTAGGATTGGGTGTACTCATTTTTTCTGTTGATAACCCTTTGTGATGAAGATTTGAACATAATACATCTTCTTTTATTTGGAAGTTAAAGTGAGGAAAACGTAAAAATTTATAAGAGCTCAGAGAGCAGAAACTGTGTCTGTCAAAAGCATTCACAAGAATGAGAGGTGAGATTACCGTGTGTGTGGTTGAAAATGGTTGAGAGGAGTGTGTGATTTGAAAAAATCTCTTGGCCAAGGTTTCAACTCACGGGACTTGAAAAAATCTTCCAAAAAGTCTCGTCGCTTCACAGGATTTTTTTATATAATAGAGAGATGTAGCACTTTCACCTGGAATTGTCAGCCATAGTGTTCCTACTAGGCAGACAGGGCTTCAGTAACTAAGGTGCATCCTTGCCTATTGTACTATTTCATCCGAGACTGCACAATGCACAAGCTGCCCATTAAACCTGTGTGTTCGCATTTCTGCTTAACAAACTCAGGGACTGTCAGCCATAGCATTCCCACTAGGAAGTTGAGGCTTTAGCCACTAAACTATACCCTTGCTCATATAGTACCATATCACTCAAGACTACACTGTGCACAGACTGACTATTGGGAATGTCTTCTTTCACCTCTTCTGACTAGGAATTAATAATGAGCAGAATACACGCAGAATAGCAGTGAAAGTAAACTTTCATTCAGTTCAATGTAATGTAAGTGTAATCCCATCAGCAGAAAAAATTCTTCAACCTGGACTCTTGCATCTGTAACAGTTTAAAAAGGTCTTCATTCCAGGTGGCACATTTCTAAGTTACAGAGCCTCTCAAGAGACAGACTCACAGCATGTCATTCTCAGATGGAAAAGAAGAAATAGCAACTCTCTAAGTTATTGTCTAGTTTATATCTCCTGTCTATGCGTTAACATGCTTGTCAATAATTTTCTTTCTGACCTCCTCAGACAACCCCTTTCCTCTGCTTTCTCTGGTCCATGTTCAGTGTGGGACACATGATGATACCAAACAGAAGAGTGACTGAATTTCTCCACTTAAGTAGGCTGAATGACTGATTGCACAGATTGAGACATGTGTGATACTAATTGAAGAAAACAGCTAGTTTGAAACATCACTCTGATTCAATTATTTGTGTCTAGGCTATTTTAGAATATCTCTGTAGAAAAAGCAATACTTGCATTGCTTTCCTCAATGGCATGCAAGTATACATGGAACAATTGCTTATCATTTAATCACTTTTCAGGAGGCATACAGCACTTTTTCCAATGAGCTGTAAGGGTACCAAAAATTGGCTGTACTTAAACTTTGTTGATTTACATATAGATATTTCTTGTTATATCTGCATTTGAACCTTATTAGCATACTTAAGATTTTGATAATTCTTGTACAAATATATATTTGTACCTTTTTTGTCTGCTGCTATAATCTTTGTAAGTGCTACAGAGGATGAATGGGTATCCTGCCCAGGATGGAAGTAGATTCCTGTCCTGGCCGGCTTTCCTTCCGTTAATTAATCCACTTCTGTCCTGGGTGAGGTGCCCATCCATCCTCTGGAGCACTAACACCTTGTTCTTTCCTTTTGCAATTAATAGAGCATCTATCTATCTATCTATCTATCTATCTATCTATCTATCTATCTATCTATCTATCTATCTACACACAATGAACCAATCACATTATGGATACGCCATCCTCAAAAAATTTCAGTCTAATAAAAAGTGAATACAGCCCATCTTTGTTGCAGATTTGCTGTTGTGCAGCACTCTGTACAGATATCCAGTTAAATTTACAGTTTAGACAGTCACACTTTCAGCACCACACCAAGCTCCCTGACCTGATGTAGTCCTCCCTGTCTACAGCACTTTCCTGCAAGTCTCTGTTTGCATTATCAGTTGATTCTTTTAACATCCAAGTGGTTATATTTACATACAATTAACTTACTGTAAACATTGCCCATGTATTGCCTAGACAAAGCATTAGCATGCTAGACATCAATGTGTAGAATTCCTCAACACAATGCAAATCAACAAATGAACACTTAGAAAATTCTACAAACAGTTTAAAGAGGTACAATTTGAAAATACATTAAAGGACTGACAAATCTTTAGTAAAGTTAAAGATTTAAAAGTATAAATGGAAAACAGAAATTATGAAGAGCATACAGTAAATGTTTCAAAACTTGTGTTGCCCTTTCTGTTTGAGAGCAGAATTCAACTTTCTTTTTTCCCCTTGAATGAATTCCTTGAATTTGACCATCAGGCCAACAAACATCAAGAGGACACAGAAAGTGATCAAAACTTATTCTTGAAGTCTAAAAATCCAATGTGTTTCATGACAAAGAGATCATTTGTACAAATGACAAGAACTATTAAACTGTAATCTTTCTACACCCACAGGTCAGTCAGGAAATGGAGGTCTTAGACATTCTCTATCATCTGTTAACCCAGGAGGCAGGAGAGACAGACCCCTGAACGAAAGAGAATGAAGACTGACTTTCAACTACAGGACTGCGAACAAGCAGAGTGCTCTTGTGCTTAACTTTCCCTGTAGAAGACACATGTTGATGATCGGCACAGCACATTATTTTTTTATTTTTTAAGTGCAGATTTGTTTACAGCCTAATTATTCCTCTGCTAATATTATATCTACACAATGAAGTCCATGCCAGCAGCTCCCTCTTGTGATTAACCTTTCCTTTTGGAAGACATAATTGATGATCCTCATAGTACTAAAGAGTTTTTCTGAGTTTTCAATTGTAGATTTCTTTAAAGCCTAAATAATTTCTATGATAATATCATTTGTACACACTGCAGTCGAAGCCAGTACCCAAAAAGTGAAAAGGGTGCCATTTTATAATCATTTACAGTGTTGCGTGACTTTCTGTACAGCTTCTTGCTTATCCAGGAAACTTGGGTACAGTTCAACACAAATGATAATAACATTCATCATTGAAGCAATAACCATATTTAAGAACAATGAAGATTAAGACTTTTCAAGTGAGGAAAGTCTCTCAATGTTGCCTGTCTTAGATTTAGTGATAGATTAAACACTTTTGATAATCCGGCATTGTCTTATTAAAATGTGCTGGTTTGTACATTGCCAATGCTAATTTTAACTGTTTTTATAACTGGGAATCAAGAACAACTCCATCATTTACCCTGTCATGTGTAAATGTTTCATTTTATTCTGATTCATAAGCATATGCATGTCATGGGAAAGTAATATCACATTTTGCACATGCAGCAAATCAATTCTGTTGTATCAAGCAATCGTAAGTGCTGAGTTGCAGTTCCCTGTTTTTATATTACTATCTCAGTAGATATTATAAAGAACGCAACAATGGAGTGTCTTTACTATACCAACTGTAAGACAGTCAAAACTCTGGTTGCATATCCTTAAAGATGAGCTCTGAATTAAAGTGAAGTATGTGAAAGTAGTTTGCTTTATATAATAGGAAATAAGATTTTCAAACACTGACTGGATACAAATTCTAAACTGCACCAGAGTCATAAACGTCCTCCATGCAGAGCCATCAACTTTCGGGTATGCTTTTTCTATCCTACTGGTCTGTATGTACAGTATAAGTATCCACATCTCTTTAATGGAAACTTTCTTAGGTCAATGGTTTAACATTAGAGGAATACCTTAATTATTTGTGGTTTAATTTCCCCGTCAGGTATGACATCTAGGCTAGTTCTTTCTACGTACAGTAGTACCCTCTTTCCTCATAACTATGAAATAGACGAGCATTAAGGAAAAATGAAAGAGAGAAATTAATACTTTTAGCCTTAGATTAATGCATTTGAGTGCATTAAGACTTTCTACTTTATAAGAATAACAATTTTACATTTAAAGCTTTAGCTCCATGCTGGATTCATAATTAACCACATACTGTATGTGACTTTTTTCATTGCTTAATGTCAGTTGGAATTCTAAGAAATGATAATTATCTACCTGATGTGCACTACATGGGCTCTCCTTAATTAACCCACTCTAAGGTGATGACCTCTTTTTACGTAAAAAGAGAAGCAGAGGGGTATAAGGTCTCTTGGCCGGAAAGTAAAGATTGGAAGGAAAGCCCCATTGACTAAAGTCATGTGAGCACTTACATTATTGATTTTTAAACTCTGGAGGCTTCAAACATGAGCCATATAGTAAGATGATGGCATAAAAACATACAATATTACAAAATTAGTAACTGTATGACATAAAATTAAAGCTATTTACTGTTATGGGTGCTGGAAATATACTTGTAGTAATTTAGGAGGCATGGTGGCAGAGTGCTTGGCTGCCTCATAGCTCCATGCTTTTCACCAGTGACTCTAATTTCCAAGCATCTTAAACTAACTTTTATCCCTATAAATGAAGAACATACTCATAAATAACCTGAAATGACAAGAACTGTGTGTGTGTGCGCATGTGTGATAGTTTGCAGACTGGCATTTATCCATGATTAATTTCTACGTTATCCCAGAGTCTGTACAGATAACCTCTGGCTCCCCAAAAATCCAGTAATGGATTAAGAGTTTAGAAAATGGATGGATGAATGACACTCATGGCAGTTAAGCTGAAGACAAAGGTACAGATAAGTAGTGAATGTTTCAATCTATGTCTGGACTATTTCACTTTTTAATTTTATACAATGTCAGATTCTGAAATAGTAACTTTGAACATTTTTCTAATAACTCTAAATTTGGAACTTTAGCAGAAGCATTTCAGAAAGACTTGATGCAGTCTTCAGAACTGGGTGAACTCTTTGAAAATGCAGATTAATATAGAGAAGTGCAAACTATTTCATTGATTATAAATACAAGATGAATGAGGCTGATCTGCAGGAAGCAGCAACCACAAAGATTTTAGGGATTTATGTAAATTAACTGTTTTCAGTGTCACGGAGGCAGTAAAAAGACAAATATGTTTAGTTGAAAACAAAAAATTATTAAAAGTCACTCATTGGATGTTATTTGTTCAAGTGACAAGACGTTTGTTGGAGATATCACTTTTGACATACACCTTGTGATGGACTGGCACCCTGTCCAAAGTTTGTTCCTGCCTTGTCCCTATGCCAGTTGGGATAGGCTCCAGCACCCCCATGATCCTGTTCAGGATTAAGCAGGTTAAAAAACAACTGACTTTTGACATATTACATTCCTACTTCCTTGTGTTCATGTGAACTTCCAGTCAATGTTTTAGTACAAATGGGAATTTACTGTTGATTTGCTACTTGATCCAAACAAACAGCATTTAAAGAAATGCTACAATGTTTTCAAGAAAGTAGAAAACAACCCAATTGCATTAAGTGTTTAACGTCACTTCAGATATAATTCATTCACAAAATGCCAAATCTGGTTGACTTCATTATTTTTTAATATTATATTATTGAATAAGGTGAGAAATAAAAGCTATGTCATAACTCCTTAATTTGGGTGGCATTATTTCTTAAAGTGTCCCATTTCTTACGAACTCTTCCATCTTTCACACATACTTGAAGTACATGTCTGCAGTTCTGGTTACCATCCTACAAAATCACACAATAACTCTTAAAGATGTGAAGAGAACAACTAAGTGCATCCCTTGGTATTAAATCTTTTTAGTACTAAAGAAAGAAGGCTACATGGAACTAAATCAGGTCTCCAATATTTTCAGTCATTAATAAACTTGATCCATCTCAATTCTTTCTTTTAAATAGTGGATTGCATCCTTCAGGACATCAGTATAACATAAGACGCAATGCGTTTAAGATAAAAGGCAAAAAAAAACAAAAAAACACTTCTTTACACAAAGAGTTATGGGAAATATCAAGTCGTCATGGGCATTTGTAGTGGATTCAAGGGTGGCACTTCCCTTTCTCTGTAAAAACCAAGTTATATTCATTTCTGTAGTCCTGTTTGTATACTAACGCATTTGGACTGGAATTATCATGGGGGAACTATCAATGAAATTATTTCTCCTACCTTCCTGCAATGATTTGCAAATACTTAAAACACAGCATATGTCAGTTGCATTGATGGATTTTACTATTTAGTTGTATCAGGCTGGCATCATTCTGCACAGCTTCTAATCTCAGAGAATGCCAGTTGCTGAATCTCATTAGTTTTGAGGGTATCAGATTATTAGACTAGGAACCTCGGGGAATGATGGATTACACAACTCCTTCATGACTTTTCAGCAATGTCTGAAATAGAACTTTATTGCCTAGAAGTCGGCACCCAGAAGTTTTCATTAAAGGAGGGTGGCACAACATCCTGTGTTTGCCACAGTGTCAACATATCAAGGAGTTCCCTGCACCTCTTACTTAACTTTGCCAAAATTTGGCCAAGACAACGAGGTTAGATTAGTGGAGCAGAATTCATAAATTATAGAAGAACACATTTATCTTCAAACAATTTATTATAATTTCAAAGATAAGAAAATAAATCAATATTTGGTATTTGGTACACTTTAATAATCCCCGAGGGCACCCCTACAGCAATTTTAAGGTTAAGGGCCATGCTCAAGGGTCCTTCTGGCATTAGCAGTAACTGTGTGTCATTTGTCTGATACAGCCAGCAAGATAGAAGGCAACATTAGCAAGGGAACATTAATAAAGGCAGCTGGCACCTTGAGATTTACTTAAATTAATCAGAAGGTTAACAATTGTGTCTGTAAAATTAGACATACAGTTTTATTCACAAAACATTTACCAGAAAGGCCTATGAGGAAACATGAGGGAAAGTGGATCTCATGATGCAACAGGCTACAAATGTGAAAGGGGGGATCCTTCAGCACTCCTGTAAAAGCTAACTTGGCAGTGTTTCAATATTTAAATGTTAAAGCAGCTTAAAAAACAAGCTTTTCAGCAGTTGTTTGCTCTGGTGTGTGTTGCTTAATGAAAATAATGTGCTTTTATAATCAAAATTAAATGCTTTTTAGGATTTAAATTATATTATTTCTGTTTTATGTTAACCAAATACACTGTTTAAGTTTATCCTCTTTTCTATTAGTTTCATTGTATCCTATTAATTTCCTTAATTTGGTGGTTCCCTGAAACTTTCGCCCCCAAAAATTTCCTATGGACAGCCATGCACGTCACATACTGTACTGTTAGCAGAAACTTTGACAAATTTTAAAAAGTATCTGGATGAGGTTTTGACTACTTATTCATTATTTAACCAAACAAGCATTATGGACTGAACTGTCTTCTCTTATTTGTCAAATTTATGTTCTTTTCTATGCATAGAAAAGACTCCTAACAGTATGTGTGGTAAGCTATTCTGTTTAAATGAAGCCTTCCAATTTGATAAATTTCTCCAAGTTGGAGTTTTCTTTTGTAAAGATCCCCTCTTCTTTCTTAGTGTTGATAGTTCTCACAAGTCACTGTTTCTTAATGTTACTATTACTTACTTCACGGGTGTCGAACTCCAGTCCTGGAGGGTTTTCATTCTAAGCAGCTTCTTAATTAGTGACCAGTTTTTGCTGCTAAATAAATTATTTTGCTTTAGTCTTAATTGATTTGACTCAGACCCCTTAGTTGCACCCAAACAATAATGAGACACGAAATAAGCTGCCACATAACCAGCCCATGCCCATCACACAATATCTGAAAATAAAGAAAGGTGAAGGTCTTGGTAAGGTTGATCTCTCAAATCACCAAAAGATTTTGATGGTGTTCTTAGAAAAAAGAGAAAATCAACAGGTTTGGAAATGTCTGCCGTGGCAGATCAGAGAAGAAGCAAGCCATGGAATTAAATAACGGGTTTAATTAACAGCAAGAAGCGGTTTCCCATTAAGAAACTGATTGGAGTGAAATTGGTTGGAGTTTGAAGCCCCAATTTAGCTGGTCATCTGTTGCCTCATTTCACTCTCATTTCTGTTTGGTTGCCATTTAATGAATAAACGAATCAATTCAGAGGACTGAATCCTAAAAAACAGGGCTATTAAAATGAAAGGGAAAGAAATTAATTAGCAGTAAAAACTGGTCATTGATTAGGAAAAGGGTTAGAATGAAAACCTGCAGCCACTGCGGCCCTCCAGGACTGGAGTTTGACACCCCTGACTTACTTATTATTTGTCTGACACCTTTAAAGGGACTTACCACATTTGACACATGGTTACATTCCTTTTGTTGTGCCAACTGGAGCACTGACGGGTGGAGTGACTTGCTCATTGTCAAACGGTTTTTGATCCAAAAACCATAGGGTTTGAAGTCCAAAGCCTTAACCACTATGTCTCACTGCCCTTATTATGTGGGTTCATGATATATGTGTGTTATAAGTATGTGAACGTTGTCCTTTGGTAGCATATTGACTTTACTAGCTGATGCAATGTTTTTTCAAAATTATTGAGAATGACCTGTCTCTAGTTTTAAGTTAAAATACAGACTTTTTCTTTCTTGGCTCTGCAACGCCCCTGCACCCTGGTAAAATTCAAGGATGCTTACTAGATAAATCAGACACCATATGACAAAGAAACTGTCAGTCAGTTATTTTCCAACCTGTTATATCCTAACACAGGGTCACGGGGGTCTGCTGGAGCCAATCCCAACCAGCATAGGGCGCAAGGCAGGAACAAACCATGGGCAGGGCACCAGCCCACCGCAGATGACAAAGAAACATGGCAATAATTCTGTAGAAGCACTAATGCTTATTTCCTTAATTTAGCCAATATCACAAATGCCACACACACACACATACTTCATTTATGACTGATTAATTATTCTGGTAAAATTTACAGAGGTTGATTAAATATTTAAAATGATTTTTTGAGTAACAATGTAAAAAAGTAACATCATAAATTATTATTATTTTAAAGGCGCCTTTTAAAACTGTATAGTGAGACCCTTAGATCTTGAAAGCTAAAAGCTACTTTCAGCCATTCAACAACTATACAGGTCATAGGATACAAGAGCTTTATATAGAAATCAGTTCTGGATGGGGTGGCAGACCTCCACATGGCACTAAACTATGCACCAGTTAGCCCTTTTCACAAAATTTGGAAGTGACACGTTGACAGGCAAATCTTTTTCCTGCCAGTTAACCAGCAATGGTTTGTGTTTATTCCACTTGTCTACTTTCACTTACAATAATTGATTTTTACAATATAAAAGTATGGTTGAAAAGCACTCAGTAATAAATAAAAAATAACTGGACAAGGGCTATAAATTTTTCATGGAGAAACCTTATATATAAACGTCTACGCGTGGAAGTGTGTGTGTCTGTCCGGCCCGGAAGTAAGAGGTGGAGTCGAGGTAAGGGCTCCACCTCCAAGGACACACAAGCAGAGCCAGCATGTCATCAAAATGAAACCTCTGAAGAAAGAGTCACTCGCTTAGCTGCTAATACACAAGCAAGTCGAGCACATCGGCAAAAGGAAACCTCCGAAGAAAGACAGTCACTTACAGTAGCTGCTAATGCACAAATGATGTGAGCACGTCGGCAACACGAAAACCTCCTAGGAGAGAGACACCCAGAGTAGTTCCTTCCAATTATCTGACATCTCTACATTTCAATTCTTTTTTACAATTTCAATAGTTTCTAGGACCCCGGGCTTTTTACAGCACGGGCTTACACAGCTAGTTCCTTTACAATTACCTATGTATGTACAGTATGACAGTAAGCTAACAGACTCCTCTAACCATTTAGATTTTTTTGTAAAGTTAATGTTAGCTCACTCCATTTCAAGAGACATCATTATATTGTAATATAAAATAAACTAAATAAGCTGTAATCTTATTCAGATAACTGGATTTGACTGATGTTTACCTAGTGACCATTTATCTTTGCACTGTTTTCAAAAGTTTTTTAAGTTTGTTGTATACAAGTTGGGCGGCACGGTGGCGCAGTGGGTAGCGCTGCTGCCTCGCAGTTGGGAGATCTGGGGACCTGGGTTCGCTTCCCGGGTCCTCCCTGCGTGGAGTTTGCATGTTCTCCCCGTGTCTGCGTGGGTTTCCTCCGGGCGCTCCAGTTTCCTCCAACAGTCCAAAGACATGCAGGTTAGGTGGATTGGCGATTCTAAATTGGCCCTAGTGTGTGCTTGGTGTGTGGGTGTGTTTGTGTGTGTCCTGCGGTGGGTTGGCACCCTGCCCAGGATTGTTTCCTGCCTTGTGCCCTGTGTTGGCTGGGATTGGCTCCAGCAGACCCCCGTGACCCTGTGTTCGGATTCAGCGGGTTGGAAAATGGATGGATGGATGTATACAAGTTATTAAGTTCAAGCTATGAAATGCACAAACATACAGTATTTAAACATGTAGTTCATATTATTCACTGCACAACAATTTTTTTGAAAAGTCTTGCTTCCTGAAAAGTTTTTGCTGATTGTGACAGGTACCTACTGGGTATGCACACATAAAGTTTTGGTTTTACTGCAACACGTAGGAACTCTGAGAAATAGACATTTATATGTTTACTGACAATAATGTATTTAGTCATGTTTATGTTTCGCATAAGCTATTAAATTCAACAGAATTAAAAGTGTTTTGCTCCTCATTTTCTTTTGTATTCAATTTCTGGTGCATCAGGTTGCAGTGTCCAACAGTAGTCAGCAAGTATTGGAGGATTCCAGTTGCCCTGGTATCGTTTCTCCATCGTAGCAATGTCCTGGTGAAACCTTTCCCCGTGTTCGTCACTGAGAGCACCGAGATTTGCAGGGAAGAAGTCCAAGTGTGAGTGGAGGAAATGAATCTTGAGTGACATATTGCACTTCATTGTCTTGTATGCTTTGAGAAGTTTGTCTACCAGCTGAATGTAGTTTGGGGCTCTATAATTGCCCGGAAAATTGTCAACAACGTCTTTGAAGGCTTTCCAGGCAATTTTTTCCGGCCCAACTAACAAATCTTCAAACCGCTTGTCACTCATAACATGTCTGATCTGGGGGCCAACAAAAATGCCCTCTTTGATCTTGGTGTCAGTTATTCTTGGGAACATCTGTCTTAAATAACGAAAACCTTCGCCTTCCTTGTTCAGTGCTTTCACGAAATTCTTCATGAGTCCCAGTTTTATGTGAAGAGGAGGCAAAAATATCTTTGTCGGGTCGACAAGTGATTCGTGTGCCACATTTTTCTGTCCTGGAACTAAGTTTTTACGGAGTGGCCAGTTCTGTTGAGAATAGTGCGACTCTTTGGAACGGCTGTCCCATTCACAGATGAAACAACAGTACTTTGTATAGCTGAGCTGCAGTCCTAGTAACAGAGCAACGACTTTAAGATCTCCACAGATATTCCAGTTGTACCTGCTATACTGGAAGTGCTTCAGCAACAGTTCCATATTCTCATACGTTTCTTTCATGTGTGCTGCATAGCCAACAGGTACCGAAGGATAAACGTTGCCATTGTGTAGCAGAACAGCTTTCTAGCTTAACATTGACAAATCGATGAAGAGACACCACTCTTCTGGGTTGTGATCACAACCCAAGGCCAAGAACAATCCTTCAATGTCACAACAGAAACAGAGACTGTTGACTTGTGCAAAAAAACTGGTTATATGGTGATGTTGGCCTCGAAACACAGACATTTTCATACCTGGTGACAGCAAACACCATTCCTGCAGTCTCGACCCAGCAGCTCAGCTTTTGCTTTTGACAAAATCTCTGACCAAATCGTTCAATTCGGACTGTGTTATCAGATGTGGATCGCCTGATGTGCATGGTTCAAAATCAGGGTCAATGTCACTGTCAGTACCTTGCACTGCAGTTTCTTCATCTGGTTCATCTAAGGTCCAATCCTCTGGTGGTTTTGGAATTGGAAGACTGTTGGCATGTGGCACAGGTCTCATTGCTGAAGGCAGATTAGGATATTCAATTGACTTCTTATTTTTGGCAGAGAAACCAGACACATTAGTCAAACAGAAGTAACAGTCCATCACAAGGTCTTTCTGTTCTCGCCATATCATTGGAACAGCAAACGCCATCGTCTTTCGAGTGCCTCTGAGCCAGGCTCTGAGACTGAAAGCACATGTCGCACAGCAAATGTGACGCACCCATTCCTTGTCTTGATCACCAATTTTGCAGCTGAAATACAGATGATAAGCTTTCTTCACAAGAGCAGTCATCCAACGTCTCTGAGGCACAAGTGTATATTTGCCACAGATATAGCAGAATGTATTGCGGCTATTACTACATTTAAGAGAAATATTACCCAACACCAAAACCTCTATAGCATTAAGCTTACTTACTGTTAGATTGCTACAGATACTATACTTTACTGTACTGATACTATACATACACACTGAATATCTATATTAACCAAATGAGCAGGATCGGTGTATGCAAGCCACCTTTATAGCATGCTGAGACAGCGTCAAGCTCGTTCAGGCATGCCCAGGATGTCAACTTCCACAGAACAGCTTCCAACCTGGCCTGATTCCATGCCTGGACATGCCCAGGCTGCACAAACCGTTGTTGATAAGTCACTTAGGGGAGCGAAAATGTTTGGATACAAATATAAGAAATAATCAAGACAAAACTGAAGGAACGGTACGTGATGGGTAAATTTTGATGTGATATTCATGATCAGCACCCAAAAATCTATAAGAAACACCTAACAGTGCTCAAGAAGCAAAACCTTTGTTGTGTAGTGTTATTAGTCAGAAAAAAAAAACTTGATCACATTGCAGTGAAGTTTTATACACTGACCAGGAGCAGATGCCATTGCATAGTCATGCTGCACTGAGAAGGGACCTGCTGTGCTGTTTTCCACCAGCGCAGACTCTAACACATTAACTCTGAGATAAGCACTTGCCCTTTCAAAAGCCGATTCCAGTGTCAGTACGACACTATAGTTGTTCCACTTAAAAAGGCACAGCATCAATCTTAAGGCAGCGCATAAACTTTGTGTACTCATCAGATTTAAAGTGCTCACTGCAAATATAAAGGCTGCCGTGATGTATAAAAACGTGGTCCTTCATCTCTTTTGATTGCTTGGTTCCATTTTGTTGAGTATGTTTCACTGCCGAAACACAGGAAAGGAGATTTTAGTTTGAATTTTAACGCAGGAACACTACACTAACTAGTCTTTTGTGATTCTGCCATCACTTAGTATAACCTGTTTACCCAGCGGTGGCACCTATCGGAAGAAAAAATATGAAAGTGTGAAAAGGGCTTCCAAAGATGCATCTTTGGAAGGATTAAAATATGGGGCAGAATAACCAAAAATGGCTATTTCATTAAAAAAAAAAAAAAAACACTTTTTCAATTATCTTATAAGTAATTTTTACACAAATTAGACAGGACATACAAAATGTAAAATAATAGTTCAAAAATGCAGGTCCAAAAGGTTGTAGGAGTTAACACATCTTTAATAAGTTCTTGAACTTCAATTAAGTGATGGCTGTTTAAAAAAGATTAAATGAAAAGAAGTTAACTCATAAATCTTATCGTTCAGTGACCAGGCACTCTCTGACTTAATTAATTTAATTTAGGGTTATGAGACCCAAGCCTATCCTGGCAGCACTGGGTACAAAGAAGGATCCAGATTTGTTGTCTATTACAGGGCTCATTCAAGTCCATAAACAAGGACAATTTACAATATTCAATTAGCCTAATGCATACAGGTATCTTAGGGATCTGGGCAGAGAATAATGGCTTCCCAAAGTAAATCCTCACAGACACATTGAGCACGTGCAGTCTGCAAACAGGGAGCAGTCAGACAAAGGACAAGAATAAATGATGGAGGGTCTGTGAGGCAGGAGCATTAACCACTGCACCCGCTTTCCACTTACAAAAGGGAAACTAATCTTCTTGATTTCCTTAGCATGTAGACAAAATGCTACTGATCACTTGACATTTTAAGAAACGGGTGATTTTAATTATTTTTCAAGTAGACTTGTGCTTGCTGTAAAGCATTAAATACATGCAATGATTATAATCATATATAAATGCATAAATGCATTTTTTTAAAAGAGCTCTTTTCTACAGTTTATATTGTGTATGAGTGATTGTAACTCCTCCTGAAAATGTTAATAATGGATGAAGAGCACGTCTGTATAAATTAGGTCAGATTTTAAAAAAGCAATTATAGGAAAGGTTGTAAATGGAACCAAGAACATATATGAAAATCAAATTTAATGTCATGTTGAAAACAATGCATTTTGACAGTTCGTTTGTGCTAAATTACATAATCTCTCAAGATAAGTCATTTGAGGAAGTTAATATTATGAAATTGGTTTTAATTGCAAATTCATGTCAATGTGAATGAAAAAAAAACCCTTCCAGGAAATCAGAAAATTTTACACAACTGTTCTCAACTTCTTCTGTTACAGAAGATTTTATAGAAAAAGACGTATGTCTACTAAATACAGTATTAAAACAAAATTTTATATCACTTTTTTCAAAAATTGTATAGGAAACATTAATTTCAAACAAATTCTTATTAAGAAATCTTAATAAGATTTCTCCTTATCCACTGTCAATAAAAGATAATGTCAAAATAATAATAATAATAATAAGGGAATGCAAAAGGGCTAAATTCATAATCAGAGAAGAAGATTTCAATCTATAACTAGTAGTCTACAATCACCTTTTCTCAGTCTATTGTGTACTTAAATTAGACTTTCACTGATCATTTTTTCAAATCCAGTTGTTCTAATACAGGGTTATGAAGAGGCCGGAGCCTATCCAGGCAGCATTCAGCTCCATACAGGACGTCCATCCATCACCACATTAACAGAAAACCAGAGCAATTAGAGAAATGTGAATAATGCGTAGGTGCCATGTAGAGAGGGACTGGTTCGGGATTTGAACCCAGGACTCTGGACTTGCCAGGCAGCCTAAGTGAAGTATATATCTGTCCAAGACTCTCAAACCCACTTAATCTATTTTAGAGTCAAGGGGACACTCATGGGCACAGGCCAGGAAACAGCCTGGACAGTGTGCCATTTCATTTCAGGGTCTGCTTTCTAACACACCCACACAAGGATCAATGTCTTAGAGAGGAAACTAAAGTTCTCAGAGAAAAACCCAAATGTAAACTTTACAGTGACAATGGGGTTAAACGCAGGATGCTGAATCCTTTTGGTAACACCTCTACTTACTGTGCCACCACACCACCCCGAATTAGAGTTAGCAACACATATGAACTCAACCAAATGCATTATTTATTGGTATTGACTGGAAATCCATCAAGGATCAGGTACTACCTTGCACATAGTGGTAACTGAGGATCTCCATGACCCTGAATTGGTTAAATAATTGTTATTATTCATCAAAGTATTAACTCTGAACAGCAAAAATTCTCAATAATTGAAATAGCAGGCTTTCATGCAAATATAAACAATAAATAAACATGATTCATGAACGTATTTTCTTCACATGTCAGCATCAGCAAATGTTCTACAGCAACCACTCAAAGTACTCAATGCATAGTCATTAGTAATTTCTATCATAATAAATAATGCCAATTTGAAAGTAACACTTCACAATGAGATGATGTACAGGATTATTGTATTTTATATTCACCCATTCATTTTCTGAAACTTCTCGGTCCATTACAGTATCCTGAAGATCTATAACCTATCCTATTAGCATAAGGCAGAGAGAGCCCAGCATTGGAGAGGATGCCGCTCTATTGCTGGGGTCACTCATACTCAGACCCTCTCACTTGGCCAAATGCAGAGCTGTCAGTTAGTACAGTGTGTGTGTGTGTGTGTGTGTGTGTGTGTGTGTGTGTGTAGCTAGGATGTGAGAGCAAAGTCAACTCCCCTGAGGACATCCATGCAGGCTTGAGAGATTGAGCCAGACTGGAACCAGACTGCAAAAGAACCTAGGTCCCTAAAGTTCTGCTAGGGAGTACAACTAACCACTGAGTCACCATGTCCCCATTTCATTTATAGGCATATTGAAGTCATTAGCTGTGATTAAAGTAGTTTGCTCCATAATTAAGGAAAACGTAATCAAAATCACAAAAATACACCAGAGGCAAAATTGCGGATCATCTACAGTATATGAAGTAAAATGAAAGCTTCTTATTATAGAAAATAATCGCAATTTCCTGCCTCTTCATTTTCAGTACAAAATTAGTAAAACTAAATTATCTTTAATCTATGAAGAAATGAGTAATTTCTTACTATAACAATATTAAATCACATTTTTCATATTAATTACCAAGAAAATAAGTGCTTTGTAAATTACAATATGGATTTTTATTCTATTCATTTTTTCCCCCACTTTAGCCATACCTGGGGTCATGGGGAGCCACAGCCTATCCTGGTAGCACCGAGTGCTAAACAGGAATCAGCCTTGCATAGGGTTCCAGCTTTTTCAAATTATGTATTATTGTTTAATTAGATACTATAAAAATCACACATAAAAGGTTAAGGAATATGATGCAAGACATATTAAATATTTTAAACTATTTAAAACACTCTATGACTATTGTTTTATAAGTGAGCACACGACAAAGTTTCAAATTTTGTACTGAACATGTTAATAGATATACAGTAGATCTTCAGATTGATTATTTACAAAGACAAAATCAAGATTTAACACTTTACAGTTGAAGCCTTTTACTATAAATCGCCCCACTACTACTTGCACACACAATAAAACATTCTATGCACCGTTTTCAGATATGGCAGGTATGCAACAGTTGCTGCTACATCTAATTAACACTCTTCAGAGTACAAATTACAACAAGCATAACTGAAATGGAAATTCTATTATTTCAAGGCATTTGAATTCTCAGTTATAATGTACAGTTAATAAAACAACATTATCAAACAGCCATGCACAACATTCACATACTTAAGAAGAAGAGCTCATATTCAGGGCTGCAGAATAAGCAGCTGCATTATTCCCATTTAAAATAAGCAGGATGTGCTTTGGTACAGTTTCATGTACTGTACAAGCAAATAAAAAAAAAATAGTGAAGGATTGCGTGAGTGTGCAAAGAGGTAAAAGCTCATGTTAGAAACACAAAGTTTCAACTGTTGAACCTTCAATAAGTGCATTTAACTTTCCATTGTGCTACCAACTTTGACCTAATTTTCACTTTATCATCTACATTTATTTTTAAAATCTACATTTTCACTCTTTTTCACTCAATCCACATTCACACTCTTATGGTGGCTTACATGATAAACGTGGCACAAAAAAATCTTTTTACAAGTACGTAGGGCTCTAGAGCTGTCAGCCAGCAGCAATAAAGTGTAGTTTAAAAGAGCTAATGAAAAAACATGACGTTTGTGTAAATTATTAAGTGTAAAAAGTAATATAGTTTTAGGAATTTGCTCATGTAAGCCCTGGCACATGAATCTGGCTACTGATATGGTATTTTGTAAAATCTTATGTACATTTTCAATTAGCATTAACTTATTAGATAACTGTAACACGAATACTAGCGACTACAGAAAAGTCACTGTACCTATGGATTATATGTTTTAGATACATTATGATAAAAAGCACATTAAAGTAAAGGGCTGTTTCTCTCTGTCTAACATATCAAGTTGTAAACATTTTAAATAAAAACAGCATTTGTGCATTAAATGCAAGTGGAATAAAATATTTATGAAGCATAAGAAGTTATACTGTATGTTCATGTGCTGGCTTTTTGTGCCTACATGTCTCACTGGGACACAATTTTGCTCTTTTAGAATACATTGAATGCAAGTTCTTGTTGGCTGATGTATTATCTAGAACTTCCTTAATGCGTGACCTTAAAAGCTACATCACACATGTAGATGTTATTTCCGATTGCTCAGTGAAGCAATTACATTTTCTAAACTGCCAAGCCTCCATCTGCCCACAGCTTGGCCAACACATACACGCATGCATTACCCAAATCAGTCTTCTAACTAGAACCCCAGCATTTGATTGTGCCTTAGGTATTTAAATACATTGATTTAATCAAATGAAGGAAGGAAGGAAGAGAAGTGCTTTCTTACCTTACTGTCCTGGTAGATGAGTTTGAGTTCGTATCCGGGGAGGATGTCATGCCGATTGTTGACGTGCTCTAGGGCCATCTTCGCTGAAGGTAAGCAGGCTTGTCCACCGGGCCATCCTCCGCTCATCGGGAAAAGCGCTCCGATGTATAGTGGCTTCTTACCTAGAGCCGGAGTGAGGAGCGAGGACAAGATCAGCGAGGCAATAGTCAAGATCACACCGGGGGAAAAGCGCCTTAGCGCGACTAAGTCTCTGCCATGCGACGACATTACGGCGGTAGGTCTCCGCTATCGAGATGTGCAGTGTCCTATAAGCCTCCCTGTCTGTGCCAGCCACGAGTTCGAGGACCGTTATCTCTGTAGCTCTGTGAAACTTTGTGCTGCGCTCCTCGCTGTGCGCGCTACATGCCTTTATACAATATGACTGAACAGCTTGTTCTAGTCAGCACGACCAATCTCGCACCATTTTATCATTACTGCTATTCAGCCTTTCAGTCCGGCCGTTATAATATTTAGCTGCTTAAGAGATAAAATACTTGGATTTCTAGCTCTCCAGAGTTTGTCGCCCTGTCTGTCTGTCTAGCATTTTTAGCCAAACGCGATTAATCCATTATTGGCTGTCTGCAGGTGTTCTTATTAACCTCTCACTTGTAGACACACGCACGCGCAGTCTCTCACACATACACGCACAAATCTATAGCTGGAATCAGAGCCTGATCGCTTGCTCGAAATCTATTCACATCGCTTCGTGCAGGCCACTCTTAATTACCGCTCTTAAATGATCCCTGTCAATCTGTCTCTTAGTTTAACAAACCCGTTCATCTTGTTTTTTTTTGTGTTTGTTTGTTTGTTTTGCCCGTTGTGTCAGCTCTTTGAGAAGCAATCAGTTTGATATATCGATTGCTAATTAACAGATTAATTAAGTGCCTTCCTTTCCGTCAATCATAGTGCCATAATACAGTATCTGTTTATATCCCCCAGTGTGGCTGCTAGATTTCTGCACAGTTGCTACTCGACACAGAGAAAAACAATTACAGCGAACTGTTAAAAAAAATCACAAAAGCACCAGCAGTCCAAATATAAATTCCGAGTCTTCCGAATAATAAAGCGGCTCAGTGAGAGAAGAAGAAAAAGCATGAAAAGATCCAAAGAATTCCGATTCAGCGTCCACAGCTATTTAAAATACATCTTTCTAGAACACCATCGACGCGATTTGAAACTGTCAAGTCTCAAATTAATTCGAGCATTTCATGCAGGCGATGTGTGGACTCGGAGATGGAGTGTAGGATAAAGAGAGCAAAAGTGACGGGGGGGGGGGGGTGGCAGAGGGGGGCGACAGAGAGAGAGTGAGTGAGAGTGAGTGAGAGAGAGAGAGAGAGAGAGAGAGAGAGAGAGAGAGAGAGAGAGAGAGAGAGAGAGAGAGAGAGAGAGAGCTTGCTGCTTTTAAAATAGGTCGTTTCGACAGCGTTTCTTCGTACTGCAGTGAGTGCGAATGACTGTGAAGAGCCACAGTGAAGGATTTTACAAAAAAATGTGATTGGAGCTTTTGTGACAATTTCAATGCACGCGTTATTGCCCTGTCGAGCTTTGTGATGTCCAAGCAATCATGACTCTATTGAAATATGAATCCATCTGTCAATCTTAAAAAGCCTTTTTTTGTCAATTTTGCGGTCGCATCAGGTTCAAGGTTCGACACATCTCTGACCGGGGCTTCAGTTTATCACAGTACACACTTATAATGAACCAGTGAGTCTAACACGCGCGTTGTTTGCTCGTGGTCGGAAATCTAGAGTAGCGCACATAGAGAGAACTAGCAACGTCCACGGAAATAGCAACTGCACTCTGATTCAGATCTGGGAGCTGGGGCTAGAATCTAAGTACTGCGGCACCATGCTGCTCTTGCATGTACACTTTTTAAAAAAGTGGGTTCCTTAATGGCACTTTACTGTTTTTTTGTTTTTTTTGTTTTTTTTTTGTGTGGTTCATTGTATAAACTGTTGTTTGACAAAGAATCATTTCATTCTGAGAAGGATTCTTTAAATATGAAGTGGGTTTTCCAGGCTAATATGGGGGAAAAGCTAAAATCTTTAATGTATAGTAGACTACCTAACAGGATACAAATAGATCAAGAAAATCTATTGTATGCAGCAAGAGAGGAGAAAGTGAGTTTGGGAGCCTGAGCTGATTACAACGCGTTGCCGCATCCACCACACGGATTGGGACCCACGTGCAGCCGTGCAACGGGTGACATCTCAGCACCACGCAGCAAGAGTCCTTTTAAAATAAGAAACCATTGGTGTTTCATAAATCTTTTATAATCTGTTCATGGCTATTTATGGAGCCTGTTATCATCTAAATAAACTAAAGTTCTTTCTTAGAAGCTTTAAATGAATGGTTCCCCAATTGCATAGCTCTGTAGATCCCCTTTGGAACCTATAATAGGATAGGATAGGATATAATAGGAGACAGGAGACATAGATAAAAAAAAAAAAAAAACAGTAAACCAGTGGTAAAAAATATTATCCCGAGGGTCTGTGGGCATTTTACTTTCTTTAGACTAGGATCAATTACCTTATTTTTTCATTATATTTTTCAAGGCCAAACTCCCCCCAGGGACCTGCGGTCAGGGGAGGCAGGTGAGGTAGAGCCTCCCCTGTCATCATGAAAAGTAAAAAAAAACTAATAATGATGACATAATATAAATGTGTCCACTGGTCTATGCTATACAGTAAATTTGTTTTCTGTATGATTCCAATAATTTTGATCATTTCTATAGTCAAAATCGATGAATTTGCACAGTTCCTGTTCAAATACAGGGGAGAAACGTGAGGTGCGGCAGCGAGGAGGCTAGCCTGACCTCGGACTGCGCTCTCCCTCACACTGAATTGATGCATGCAATTGGTGTGTGCCTGTTGCTGTCTCTCTGTATGTCGCCAATATAATGTTTGCAGACACGTTTATTATACACCCTGACTTTCCACAGTCTGGCTGATATCTTTAATGAATGTGTGTGACATATTTAGTCTTGCTGATCGGACATAAAACCGCAGTCAAAAGGCACAAGGTGAGGCAGACAGTACCGTGCAGCACCGAAGGGGGCTGATGTGAGCCAAACAGGTGCTTGCTGCTGCTGTTCTTCTACGGAGAGGCTCTAGGCACCAATAAGTCAGCAATATCAGAAAGTCAAGTGCACTGCAGCGGTCCGTTTATTTTTATTTTTTGTTCCAACTGACTGCCAAAATGGAAGATTAAGACTTTTAAAACTAAAGGAAAATAAGGAGGACTTTTACAAGAAAGTGATGGAGATTTTCATGGAGAAGGATAGGACTTCATTTACAAATAAAGGTAAGACCATAAACGGCTTTCAATTTTATAAAAAAAAAATGAGATCAGACTAAGAAAAAAAACAATCCAACATTTAAAAATTAAATTTTGACCTTAAATAAAATATTCTTTTGTTTTTCTTGTTATCCTTTTGTTGAACAGTCTGTATTAAAATTGATTAAAGCATCAGAATTAAAAGCTTTTAAAAACAACTATACTTTCATTTGTATTGAATGAATATGAATTGTGGAATTGCAACATCAAATTTAGAACACATGGAAGATGAAGAGCAAATGCGCTTTCTCTCGCCACTGTAAATGTAACATTCTTTCTTAGTCAAATATGTACTTTATTTATGTGCATGTAAAGTATGCTGACGAGATATGAAACATGACCAGTAGTAAACGAGCATGCTGCAAACTGAATAGTGAATAAGCTGCTTTTTTGAGTTCATATATTCGTAAATCTGACTCTGAAGGAGTCAGTGCCTCACCAGCAATGAACCTCACTGCATGTCACCGACTCCCTCCTCCAAGTACTCCATGCAAAATTCAAAGACTGATCCCTGGATAATAAAAACGAAGATGACTGACAGACAATTAGCTACACTGGGGTCAGCCAGTTTCACTCTTAAAAATGGAGGTGCCAGAGTGGTTCTTCAGGGTGATGCCATAGGGGAACTGTTTTTGGTTCCTAAAACACCCATCCACATGATGATTCCGGAAAGACATTTTATTTATTTAGATCTGCAACAGGCACCATGCACTAAATAACTATGACTAGATTGTAACCAATTTGTAAAATACAAATGAGTGATAGTTTTAAAAGGACTCTGACTACATTCAATAAGGCAGGCCAAGTCCCGGTTTTCTTAATCTGCTAGTGTCCTGCTAGGTAGCCTACCATACATTGAAGATTTCAGATAGCCATATACAGTATATATTAGGAGCTTTTTCAAAGTAAAACAGAACCAACTTTCTAGAACAAAATAGTGCTTTGTCAAGCAAATGTTCAACAAGGAACAACATAACCCAGTAAAGAAACATAAAGTGCCATTAACAAACCATAATCTTTAAGAGTGAAGGACAATGCTTACACCCCAATCAATCTTTTCACAGCCATCTTTGGTGCAACTGGGGACATCGAGCCTGCATTTGCCCAAGTCTTGTCTTTGATTGCTACAGCCCGATTGTCAATTTCCAAACCAATGAGATAGTCAGGGAACAATCTAGGTACATCCTAGTGCACACTCAATCACAGTATTCATTTTAAACTTATTAATATCAATGTTTATTTGGCTAACACCTTTATCCAATGTGACTTTCAACATCTGAGATACAATCAGTTACATTTCTTTTGCTTTTTCAATTGTAGCACAAACAGGTCAAGAGACTTACTCATCGTTACACTGTGTCAGTAGCGGGACTGGACCCACAACCTTTGGGTCTGAAGTTCCAAAATCTTAAGCACAACATTCTCCGACTAGCCCTACACCACCTCAGCTCTCACTGAATCAGAGTATAACCCGGCAGCATTAGAGTCAAGGAAGACAAATCGGTACTGTCTGCTGCATGTTCTTAATGCATTATGAAAAAATATTTCTTAAACCATTTTATTATCAGAAAGACACTTCAAGAGGCATCAGCAACACAGAGGCCAATAACCATTTAACAGTAGTGGGAGATATCTGGGAGTACCCCGAGGAAATTTCACACACACACAACTGAGAGAATGTGCAAAATCCACTTAGACAACTAAACGGGCCCGGCATTCGAACTCAAAGCGCCATATCCATGCAGCAGCGGAGCTAACCACTGCGCCACCGCCCCTTATCTTTTATTTATTTTTTCTGTTGTAATTTAGACTGTGATATTCACAAAGTACGAATGTGGAACGGTCGCCGAACTCATGACATCTTACTCCAGTAAATTCTGTTTTGCGGCCCACTTCGTTTATAGCGTTCACTTACATTTTCTCCCTCTCTCTCTGTCCACACTAAAGACATGATATCCCATATTCCACTCTTCAGAGAAGCAGCCAAACGTACAGAGAGGACAGGCCAGCTAGATTGGAAAAAAGGAGCCGTTTTTACTTTGCCACTCGCGATTTACTGCAACATTCTCGCTTTAAATAATTCACTTATAAAAAGGACGATGACCTGCGTTAGGACCCTTTCCGCAAACCTAAAACGCTATCAAATATTGTTTAATAATTTACTAGACAATCTCGCTATTCAAAAGATCCCTGCGGCATGGAGCATTGCTTGCTGCAAGTTTATACACAAGGCACCTCAAACAGCAGGAACTTCAGCGTTAGGACATCAAAGAGTAGACGGAGCCGCGACGATGCCAAGTATCCACTCCTAAAATGTAACTCAACGCACATTCATTTGACTCGTGAAATTCTGCGGTGATATACACTGTCATTCCTAAAAGAGTGTAATAATTATCATAACTGGTGACTGATGCATAACGCCTCTTTATTTTTAATCAGACCTTAATATTTTTTCGAGAGTATAAATCCGGGAAAAATGGATTTGAACCCCATCCCGTGTAAATGTTAAGAACATGTAGAGTTCGCACGTACGTTCTCCTGGATCCTAAATGTTTCTCATGCCAGCTCCGATAATACTTTTATATCTCAAAGACCTGTAAGTTAGGTTAATTGGTGAAATACGCGCACGAGGGTGTGTGTGTGGGGGGTGTAAGTCCAGAAACTTGCCGGCATCCCGCCTTAAGCAGGTGAACATTTGCTGCTCTCCACTGGTTTTCATACACGTTGGCCTACGGAATTATTGGAAATAAACCAAAAAGCAAATGTTGCACTTAAGTGAGTATTTGTTTCCATTTGGTGCTTCTATTCTTCTATATTCATCTTTACTGCTAGTGTAATTGGCAGCTCTTAACTGGCCCGTGTGTGCTGTGTGAGTGAAGATCCTGGGTCCCCATTTCGGGTTCATTCCTGTCTTGCGCACGATGCCACCGGGATTACCTCCGCCACTGCCATCCGCTACACCAAATTGGATTAACCGGGATGGAGAATATTATGCTTTGTAATTTAATGCTAAACTTGATTTTTATCCCCCTAGTTCCCTAATCTTTTCTGTTCTTCTGTTGGACAGATTAAAATCTCTCTTCAACTTCACTGCCCCCTTGTGGGTATTTTATTTAAGTTCATAATTCATCCAAAGGCAGTAAATAGAAAGGTCTATCAGTAAACTAGCTCTTGTCATTTATATTTAATTAGCTACTGATAAAAACTGCTGCTTCTTGAGAGCACTCATCTTTACTGTCATGCAGCCAGGTTAAAATGCCATTAGAGTGAATACCTAAACTTTTATTAATTGGTGTGTGGAAGTATTTAATACAAGATTTTAAAACCAGATAGTTATTTTCGATAATACAAGCAATGTTCTTCTATCATACATTACTCATGAGATGCCACTGACTTTCCGTATTCATTCAGAATTTTCCCAGGTACTCCGCAAGGGTCACAGAGACACTTTGAGTCTCTTCTTGTGCGTACTCAGCTTTCCACGCAAACATCAGGGTTTATAAAGAAAAACTTGACGGGAGAAGCTGTATATATTTACATCAACTCTGAACAAAGTGTACGCAATGGAGAAAATGGGAAACGACGACACGCTTGATCAAGTAGCAAAATGCGGCCAAACCAACCAAATGACGACTTACACTTAAAATAATTCATATAATTTGAACTGTTCTTACTGCGGTGGGTTGGCACCCTGCCCGGGATTGTTTCCTGCCTTGTGCCCTGTGTTGGCTGGGATTGGCTCCAGCAGACCCCCGTGACCCTGTGTTCGGATTCAGCGGGTTGGAAAATGGATGGATGGATGGATGAACTGTTATTATAACCTGCATTGACGGGATAAAATATTACACCTCAAAAATGATGAATATGTACAGATTATATTTTAGTTCCCTTTTTAGAGGATCGATGCTCCTTGTTTGCGCTGAAGAACTTTTTTGGTGTTTAGTCAGTTTATAAAGCCTACTTCTCACTTCTCAAGGATCTGGCTGACAGGTCAGCAATATCTCAGCCAAGCTTCACTCCATTATGCCCGCTGTTCTGGAAGTCATTAATCGACTGACAAGGCACCTTTTAATCACGTTTGGTATGGATGTATTTACATAAAACATAATTGTTTTTTTGCCAACATTAAAAGGCAATTTGAAGCAATGTCTGGTTCTCCCAACCGTTGTGAGAAAGAAGCTGCTTTTATTAACTGTAAGCAGTTACATCCCATTAACGCACAAGTCACCAGTGGTGACAAGATGAAACTAATAAACGTCACGACTCGGTGGCCTGGGTCAACCTGTGATTCATTTATTTTAATGCAAAGAAGCTCTGGCACACATGATGGTGCTGTACATGGTGAATTGTTTGTTAGCAAGGTAACTGGCTGAACACTTTTTCAATTGCCTGTACTATTCATTGTAACAGAAATCATATAACAGTGGCTACCTGCTCTGCTGCTGGAGCCTTATGCCTTTCCTGACCCCCAGTGTGCACAGGAGAGGCGCTACAATGCTGGGCATCAACTTAGCGCACTCAGCTGCAGAGCAGAAATCATCAACAGGGAGGCGGTGTTATCAGCTATCAGCCAATGAAAGTCTGTTTCGTAGGTTAGTGATTGCATATGTATGAGGTATATTAGCATAGTCAATATAATTGCGTTTGTCAAGGATTTCGTAGTTCAAAACACTAGAAAGGCATTCCATAACTAGAATGACTTTTTGTACAAAGAAAAAACTCAACAGTTCGAATGTCTTTGTTTAAAAGATTTTAGTGAAATTCAAAGCAAACAGTTCACAGAAAATAACGAAAGAAGTTGATAATACACACAAAAAAGGGAAAAAACAACTTTTCGTATTCCACTCGAGGCTTAGGTTACATTTCTTAAGCTTCTATATGTTATCTCATTCAACACATATATGGTCAGAAAACAATATGCCCTCAATGCCTGTATGGCTAACAGTTCTTATTTCATCCTAATTGTCTAACTTTAATCTAAGAGCTATACCATTGCTTCGCAAACTCGGTCCTGGGGACAAACTGTGGCTGCAGGTTTTTGTTCCAGCCAGCTTCTGTTTTTAATTGGACTCTTGGGCTAATTAAGCGATGTGTTATTTCCCAAGTTCTGTGTTTTGGGAACAATATAGAAATTAGAAAAATAAGTTTGGTTAAAAAAAAAGATTAAAATGTACCAAGCAGTTGTTTGGGAATAATGTATTTTTTTCTTTTTAACAATAGTTTCATCTTGATTTTCATTCTGCTTTTCCAGGTTTTGTAATTATTTAATTAATCCATTATTTACTAATTAGTGGGTCTGACGTTAAAGAAGTTGCAGCCTTTCACTATTCAGTGTTGTTTGCCTGGGTGTCTGCTCTGCTCATTTTTAATTGTCATTAATAACATACAACGAAGGGGATAAACTGCACAGAAAGGGCAGAATATAAAGAAATCAACAAAAGAGAGTCAAGAATTTAAATCTATAGCAAAAGCAGAAATATTTCTAAATGTTTTATAAAAGTAAAAATCATGCTGTTGTGCCTTTCTGAATGTAGAATAAAATAAAAAAGGCAGCTAATTAAAGGAGAGCAATGCTATCAGGTATTGTCACTGATTATGAATCTGGTTGGAACAAAAACTTGCAGCCACAGTGGGTCCCCAGGACCGTCTTTATACTATTGTCACACAGACCTACCATTAAGAACATTCCTAGTGATGGGAAATATTAAACGTCATGAGGCTTTGAGGCTTTCTTTCTATTTGTGCCGAAAAAGATTTGAAGCTTTGAAGCCTCAGCCCCAGTATGAACAGTGACATCTGGTGGTTAACTGAGGTCAAGGCAAGCTCTCAGGAGTGCAAGTGAAGCAGCACTCACTGTTTCAGTCTCATGGCATCAATAAAAAGTCAGAAAAGTTTTTGTTCACTTTATTCTGGTAAGGTCCTTATCCATTTATACTATTTAACTTCTGAACATCGTTTTCCGCTGTTAGTCGCCATCTGTCAACAAAGCTCTCCAAATCTCCTTCTCCTTACAACCCAACATTGTTGAATGAGAATGATGCATTTTTTATAGGCTACCTGTTAATTTAGTGCCAAAGCTGTCAAACTGACGAAGCGCTGTCAAACCAATAAAGTACGCTGTGAAGCACGGATGATGTTCGAAGCTTCAAGCGTCACATGACAGTGGTGTTTGGACACAAGCTCCCACACAATGGTTGGACTCACTATGCTTCAGATTGACTGACACAAGCTTTGACGCTTCGGTATCATTTTCCCATCTCCAAACATTCAATTTACTTTATCTTATAGGGGGGTGGAACAGTATCTTCCATTATGTACGTTAAAGCTACATTATATTGAAGTTCAAACGAAGCAGAAGCTAAGGTAAATTTACCATGAACATTAAATTAAAGGATCTGGCCCAAAAAGTTTGTATTGTTGTTACAGAGTAGCAGCACGGTGAATTTTGAGGCTCATTCAAATACATATTTTTACAAGATAATTGTTATTTATAAAGGTAAATTGTATAAAAATGTGTGTAAACCAGGTTTCATAACTTTTTTTTTTTTTTTGCACTATTCATTTTTCAGTTTTTTTGGTGTGCACATATTTTTGCACTTGAATCCAAGCAAAGTTTTCTAAATGAGACCCCAGGTGAAGTTTGTTTGATCTAGTAAGTGTGCATGTGTTGGTGTGCCTTTTGATGAGTGGTGCCTTTTTCAGGGTAGCTTCCTGTCCTGATCTTGTAATGGAATAAGTAGGTCCAGAAACTGCTAACATGGATGCATATTTGGGGATGCTGACCTGTCTTTGAAATTATTTCATTTAGATTTGTTGGCCAATGTATGAAATGTTTATTAAAAATAGTTTCCTGGCAAAAACCATTGGTTAAAATAAGAAAAGAGCCCTCTTGATTACTCAGTGTAATCAATTAATTACCTCACAGTGCTTTGTTTTCTTGTGCCTAGGTTCATTTAGCGTTCACACATTGGATTAATGAGCTAGTACACTACATATGTTGAATTTTGGAATTTGCAAAAGAATATTCTGTTTTTCTTTTTTTGTTACCTATTTTAAAATTTTTCCAGAAATGTTTCATTTTTCTAACTGAATCAAGTACATTTTGAGTAGACATTCTTTACAAGGCCTGTAGTCACAAATGTTTAAATGCAGCTAACTAAAAAGCATTCAGCACATGTCAATGATATCTGTGCATTTTTTGATTGTGTTTAACTTAAAGAAGCTAATGTATCTTCTTAACTATAAAAGATTTTTTCAAGTTAACATCCTATATTAGACATACGATTTATAAAAAACATGCAATGTAAGCAAACTTAACTTAAACAGCTATGCTGTTAAATAAACAAATAACAATACAATGTGTCTTTAAGCAAAGGTCAAATCACACGATCTCATACATTTGTAATGATATATATTTTGAAACATATTTAAATCTTCCTGAACTATCTGGGATACAATTCAAGTATATCTGAATAGAACAAAGAATATCCTATGGCTTACACAAAAGCTAGAAGGACAAAGCAATTAACTCTATGTCCACAATTGATGACTGAATTACAAAAATAATTAGCTTTAGAGTCTGATTTATTAATCATAAGAGCAGCTATCTAGTTGCTATCATTTAACTCGCACTCTTCATATTATGAACATGGCAAAAAGGAAAATAAGATTTTAGATAAGAAGAAATTCAGAAAGGTATTGTAAAAAGTAATACTGTAGCCAACACTAGCATTATTGAACATGGAGATATTAATAGCAGATTTAATGAATGTTATAATACATATCACCATGCAAAATATAGTAAAAATCACTCTCATATTAGAAAAGTGAATTAATAGTTTAGATATACCAGAACTCCAAGGCAAATATGTATAAATGAGGTAGACAAATCTTTAACACTGTGATCATCATTGGAAGCCCCGTAGACCAGAAATGGCAAAATGAGCAAGGTTCTCTTTAGACCCAAGCCAGGCCCACCACCATGGTGACATGAAAGGGGGGTGTCATCCCCTTAAGAGAACTGTACCACTTTGCCAGTGGTGCTCCATGTAAAAATAATAGAAGGAAGGAAAGCAGGGATTTATTTATTTACAGTATTAGTTGTGATTTGTGCCAAAATATGTGAAATGTAATACATTAGCTATTGCTCTTCTGTTATCTCAGATAATCATTATTAAGTGTGGACTTCCTAAACAAATTTACTGCTATAAGGACAAACAAACAGCCCTGAAGGAGATAATTCATTAACTATAATTTTTATTGCAATAGAAGTTAGCCTGATAAAAAGCTGAAAAATGAAAACATTGTGTTTGCTGTGAGTTTAGCTTTATTTTTTCATCATGAAATTAACTTTCCTCATTTTGTTTTTTTTTTTTTTTAAATGTGCAATTACTGAAAATATACTTTTCTAAGTTTTTATAGTGACATGAAGAACTATCATCCGGTTTCGCTGTGCTTTATCTGCATAAATGTTTTAATGAATTGTTCTTCTTCAAGTGCCATGAAACAGAGGAAATAGTAATACTGTTTCTAGTGTTTCATATTTGCTTTCAGACCCTAACTTGAAAAGACAATAGCAGTAACAGATCTGTGAATGGTGCAATCTCCCTTGTCCTCTGGAACATATGGAAAGGAAAACAGGATGCTATTCATTGGCCATAGCTCTGCCTTTAACACCATTGTTTCCTGCGGCTTGATGTTGAAGCACAGAGATCTTGATCTGAGCAGCCAAATCTGTGGCTGGGTGTTTAAATTCCTGACATTTAGGCCCCAGTCAGTGAGGATTGGCAACAGGTACTCTTCCACGCTGGTCACCAGTATTGGCTTTCCTCAAGGCTGCAACATCATAGAGTCTATTCACATGTGATTGCATAGCAAAGTATGAGGTAAAAAGCATCATCATTTTCACAGTTGACACCACTGTAATTGACCTCATCAGTGACAATGATACCAACAGGAAGGAGGTAAAAGACCTGACTGTATGGTGCCATGATAACAACTTCTCCCTGAATGTCGACAAACCAAAGGAAGTCATTCTTGACTTTGGAAAGAACAAAGGAACACTCCACTCCACATAACAACTCCCCCGTCCAGACAGATAGCAGCTTCAGGTTCCTGGGTGTCCAGATCACCATCTGCCTTTCATGGTCTGTCAAGACCACCTGTATCCTCCAAAAGACACATTAAAGGCTTTTTTTTCAGAGGAGGCTAAATAGTTTTGGGGTGGGAACCAAAACACTAGTGAACTTTACCACTGCACAATTGAAAGTATCCAGAGTGGATGCATCATGGTGTGATTTGATAACATCAATTACCAGGATCGCAAACTCCTCCAAAGGACTGTCTGAACAGCTTCTAAAACCATTGGGTCTGACCTTCCACAGCTGCCTACAATCTACCCCACCCGATGTTTGAGGAGGGCCGAATCCCTCTTCTCTGATGCCAGCAATCCATCATTTGCCTTCTCACTCCATCTGCTTCGGGGACAGCTTTCTCCCCAAGGCCATAACGTACCCATAGTACCCATAGTTTTATGATTTATGTGTAACTGTATTGTACCTTACATGAGTACTCCCATATTTTTTCCTACTGTTTACCACAATCTTTATGTCTATACAGTTCTATTTCACACTTGCTACCCTTGTTTACTGCATTTTTATTCTCTGCTAGTCTTATTTATTTACTGCATTAATTTATTTTTAAACCATCTTACTGTCTATATATACTCCACCCCCACCCCCACAACTGTGGCACAAGAATTTCACCAAGCTGTTGCAGTGTATGTGACAATAAAGACCTGTAATCTAAGATATGCTGCATAGCATCTTTTATTCTGAAACATCACAATTCTAAATGTTCGTATTTTGATGCAAATTTTCAGTCCTAAAAAGGAAACCTATAAAGATGCAAATGCCATAAAAAAATATGAAGCAATTCAAATAAACAAATAACATTATAGAATATAATCAGCAACTCATTCTTTTGACTGCTGTTCAGGGACATGACTTAATTTAAACAGAACAGTTTACAGGAGAAAAATCTAGGGAAAAAACACACCAAAGTTAACAGTGTACAGTGCAGAAACACGTGGACAATGCTTTAGTACGCGTGTATTGTGCTTCATACAACTCAGATGCTTCGGACATGGTGCTGGTATGATAGATAAAGCTATAACTGAATAAGCAGATGAGAAAGTGAATGGCTGGATGCATTGTGTTCCTCCTTAGGTTTGCTATTTTTGATCTATGTGCTAAATTGTTCAACTGGTAACATTACCAGTTTTGTTCATTGTCTGAAGTAAAAGGCATTTTACTCTCCAGTGTATTCTTCAGTTGTTGGTTCTGGGCTGTTTATTTGGTTGCAAAGTTCTAGTAGTTCTTCTTCAGCCCCAAGCTAAACTTACTTATTATTACTGTTACTTACTACTGTTACAAGGTCAGAGTGGTGGCTCTGAGGCTAGGGACATGCATTGGCAATCGGAAGGTTGCCGGTTCAAATCCCATAAACACCAAAAAGCGACTCTACTTCATTGGGTCCTGGGTATGACATTAATCTGCATGTAGGCCCTCCAACCTGCAGGGAAAAACCTGGGGGTTGGTGGCAGAATTGGCACTCCAGCCACCATAAAAAACCTCACACTGGTTACATTTCATCTGAACTAGTGTGGTGCATAGCTGCACTCTGGTCCTAATCTGGGATCCTGACTTGGTTTGTCATGTGGTGGGTGCTGCAATGTGCTGTATCAGTACATGCTCCTAACCTCTTACATGAAATAATTTAATATTATGTTATTTTATTTTTAAATCCTAGTCATTAGGTTTGAAAATATTATCTGCATTTTAGATCAAAAACTCTAAGTACTGGTAAAACTTAAGAAGATCTGCTTTTTAAATGATAAAATAAAAAGTCACGCATACATCATATGACTTTTTCAAGGCATACACAGTCAATTACTAAATCCTGACAGTGCAGCTATACAAAGTGTTAGATAGACAGGGCATCTACAGTGCATTAATGTCTTATTTGAAAATTAATTTCCATAACTAAATTTTTAATCACACTATTTTTTACTCCTCATATGCTATACTTGCAACATTTTTCACTTTTGCACTGGGCTGCCAGACTGTGAAATTTGTAAGGTGAAAAGAAAGCAAGTTCTGTCAATTTCAGAAAAAAAAAAATGACCATCAGATACTGGAAACACTTTAAACTTGGGGCTGCCAAAGTTTATCTATGAGTGAATTAGCACTATGCAACAAGACCTTAAAACACCTTTTACTTGCTCCTATTAGTCTCTGAGCATCAATGACAACTCTTTAAATTAGGAGCTACTGACGAGCCACTTACACTTAGCCACTTAGGTCTGTAACAAGATCTTAACAAATGCTTTGCTTGTGTTACATAGCAATAAGTGACTAACAGATGGCTTCAGCAAGTACTTAAAGCCCATATTCTAGGGTAATACACAAATATTAATATTTAAGTATATTTATATTAAATAGCTCAGTAATATATTTGGGATATTATCAGCATGCCCAAATGATGTCTATGTAATTCCATTATAAATCAATATTGTGTGACCTGTAGGAGGCTTCTTAGAGCCCCAAAGCTTAGATATAACCACACAGAAATAATTCCCAGGTTCAAAAGACCTTTTACTCGAAACAATAACTTTACAGGTTTTCTTTCAAGACACAGTTCACATTACACTCGCCTCGCCCCCCTAGACAAGGAAACAGTCTTATTAAAGACCTCGGGAAGTCACAGTCACTTTTCTCAGTCTATCCTTCGGGATCATCGGCACCCCACAAGTCATAAAGCTACTGAACAAGAAGGGTAACAAATATTGTAACACTTCATGTCTCTGCCGCTCACATTGTGAGGAGGGGGGCAGAACGCACCCAAGGAGACGTAGTTGCTCCTCCATAACCTCCTCTTAAACGTTGATACAATGGGGAAACAAATACAGTTTTTTTTTACCTCCTATTTGCTTGATCAGCTGCCCGCTTGCTGCTGCTGCCATGCTGCGTGATCTGCATCTCACAAACATTTAAAAGCCTGTACAGCTGCTGTCCTACTACTTGTGTTTTATTTCGGGCCATGGGTGTGGTTAAATCTTTTGGCACAAAGTCCCGTCTCGCGAGAAAGTTATTGATCTTTTTTCGTTTATAATTTAAAAACAGAATAAGAATCTGAAAATCTAACAACATTACATTAAAGTCTGATAAATTCTGAAAAGAATGATACCAAACATATGTAGGTTTTAAAATAAACTCAATTTAAAGTGTCAGAAAAAATGTGAGATTAAAAAGTCACCGTTGCACTTTTAGGCTTTGGATTTTATATGTATATAGAGTAGATTATAATTAATATTATATAATAACAATACATTTTATTTACACAGCACCTTTCCCATACTCAAGGTGCTTATCTAAATATAGTGAGTCAGTTCAGGTCAGGTCCGGTAAGGGAGCATGCACTTGTATAGCACGTTGGCGCACCCACCACATGATGAAACAGTTTGGGATTCTGGTTGGCAACCCCCCCAGGCACACACATGTTAAAAGTCTCACCCTAGAAATGACCATCTTTCTGGTGCAGGCAGGTGTTACATGGGCGACCCCTTGGCTTGGTCCAGCTGCTCAGGTCCTCAATAATGAGGATTCTGCAAGCCGTATCAACGATGGAGAATCATGCCACATGGCCTTAGTGCCATAACTGATGCTCCCTCACAATGCAGGTAATGTGCCTCATTCGGGACTCCTTGAGCAGGCACTCATTATATACAAAGTCAAACCAGTGATACCCAAGGATTCTCCGAAGAGGCACAGTACCGAAGGAGTCCATTCTTCATGTCAGGTCACTGGATAGTATACAAGTCTCACAACAATATAGCAAGACAGGAAGCACCAGGACAATAAAGACGGAAAATATAAAAACGGGCAGGAGATGAGAAAGGTGCCTCAAAAATTACGACAGTGTGTGAAGCAGGCCTTATGACTAAAACATGCTGACACATGCAAATACATAGAAAACATATTGAAGGTACACATGCAGCAAAGAGATAGCGAATATTTTTTACTTAATCTAATACCTGCCTTTGAAAGTTACAGTGGCTAGTATATATATATATATTGTCACGCACAAGCGCATGGGGAGCAGCTTAAGGACCCGACGTCCACTGCAGCAAGTCGTGCCAGGGGACAATGGCGGGGTACTAAACTCTCTCTTTTTGTTTCCTCAGAAAGAACGACACACCGCTGACATACTCTCGCCCGGGCAAATAAAAGAACAGCAGCACTTCTGGGTTATTTTCTACCCTCTGGTACCCTCTGATGACGTCAGCTACCCATCCATCACCACGATTTCCCAGCATCCCACTGTTTAATTTCCGGCCTGAACCTATAAGATGTCTGTCTGCCCACCCTCATGTGTCTGAAGATTTTGAGTTGAAAATTAAAAACCTTGCTTTTAAGTATACGGAGCTAAAAACCCCAAACCTTTAGGCTTGTGTTTTGTATTTATTACTATATATATATATATATATATATATATATATATATATATATATATATATATATATATATATATATATATATATATATACACAGTGCATCTGGAAAGTATTCACAGCGCATCACTTTTTCCACATTTTATTATGTTACAGCCTTATTCCAAAATGGATTAAATTCTTTTTTTTCCTCAGAATTCTACACTCAACACCCCATAATTACAACGTGAAAAAAGTTTACTTGAGATTTTTGCAAATTTATTAAAAATAAAAACATTGAGAAAGCACATGTACATAAGTATTCACAGCCTTTGCCATGAAGCTCAACATTGAGCTCAGGTGCATCCTGTTTCCCCGGAACATCCTTGAGATGTTTCTGCAGCTTAATTGGACATGATTTGGAAAGGCACACACCTGTCTATATAAGGTCCCACAGTTGACAGTTCATGTCAGAGCACAAACCAAGCATGAAGTCAAAGGAATTGTCTGTAGACCTCCGAGACAGGATTGTATCGAGGCACAAATCTGGGGGAAGGTTACAAAAAAATTTCTGCTGCTTTGAAGGTCCCAATGAGCACAGTGGCCTCCATCATCCGTAAGTGGAAGAAGTTCGAAACCACCAGGACTCTTCCTAGAGCTGGCTGGCCATCTAAACTGAGAAGGGCCTTAGTCAGGGAGGTGACCAAGAACCCGATGGTCACTCTGTCAGAGCTCCAGAGGTCCTCTGTGGAGAGAGGAGAACCTTCCAGAAGGACAAACCATCTCTGCAGCAATCCACCAATCAGGCCTGTATGGTAGAGTGGCCAGACGGAAGCCACTCCTTAGTAAAAGGCACATGGCAGCCCGCCTGGAGTTTGCCAAAAGGCACCTGAAGGACTCTCAGACCATGAGAAAGAAAATTCTCTGGTCTGATGAGACAAAGATTGAACTTTTGGTGTGAATGCCAGGCGTCACGTTTGGAGGAAACCAGACACCGCTCATCACCAGGCCAATACCATCCCTACAGTGAAGCATGGTGGTGGCAGCATCATGCTGTGGGGATGTTTTACAGCGGCAGGAACTGGGAGACTAGTCAGGATAAAGGGAAAGATGACTGCAGCAATGTACAGAGACATCCTGGATGAAAACCTGCTCCAGAGCGCTCTTGACCTCAGACTGGGGCGACGGTTCATCTTTCAGCAGGGAAAACGACCCTAAGCACACAGCCAAGATATCAAAGGAGTGGCTTTCAGGACAACTCTGTGAATGTCCTGAGTGGCCCAGCCAGAGCCCAGACTTGAATCTAATTGAACATCTCTGGAGAGATCTTAAAATGGCTGTGCACCAACGCTTCCCATCCAACCTGATGGAGCTTGAGAGGTGCTGCAAAGAGGAATGTGCGAAACTGGCCAAGGATAGGTGTGCCAAGCCTGTGGCATCATATTCAAAAAGACTTGAGGCTGTAATTGCTGCCAAAGGTGCATCGACAAAGTATTGAGCAAAGGCTGTGAATACTTATGTACTTGTGCTTTCTCAATGTTTTTTATTTTTAATAAATTTGCAAAAATCTCAAGTAAACTTTTTTCACGTTGTCATTATGGGGTGTTGTGTGTAGAATTCTGAGGAAAAAAATAAATTTAATCCATTTGGAATAAGGCTGTAACATAATAAAATTTGGAAAAAGTGATGCGCTGTGAATACTTTCAGGATGCACTGTATATATATATATATACATATATATATATATATATATATATATATATATATATATATATATATATATATATATATATATACATACACACTTACCTGCCACTTTATTAGGTACACTTGTTCAAGTTCTCGTTACATAAATATCTAATCAGCCAATCACATGGCATCAACTTGAAAGGAAAGGAAGACAGAATAACAGAGTTCAGTAGCACAAAGAAGGAACAGACCTGGATGCTGGTCTGTCTCAGGACCCACTTACACACATGCCTACTTACTGTAACTCAATTAGTTTAAGGCCACCAGTAAACCTAATCTGCCTTATGTGAAGAAAGAAAGAAAAAATGGAATACTCAAGGAGATCAGGGGAAAACAGGCCAAGTAGATACTGAACAAGACAGTATCCAGGCTGGGATTTGAACCCAAGATTCAAAAGCCTTAAGTAGTGTTGTTAATCACTGTTTTACTCTACCATCTATAAAACATTTCTTGTATGTTGTATGCAAATTACACTCTTTTATTCAATTCTATGTGTATTTATTTTGAAGCTCAAAAGATAAGGGACTAGTTTAAAAATAACATGGATTCCACCTACAGGTAGCGTTTCCATGTTCCCCCTTTGCTTATTTGAGTTTTTTCAATATATATTCTAATTCAAAATAACATGCTGAAGGTTTCATCTACTGTATAATTCTGAATTGGAAAAGTGTGATAATATGTATGGATGAGTTGACAAGAACGTAGATTTGTTAAAATGGTAGCTGTTGTACTTTAAGAGTTAATCCAAAAGTCACATAATTGATATTAAAATATGCACCAGTGCTACAAATAATATATTTTAATTGGATTCATAAACAGAAAATGGATGTTGATGTGACTTTGCAAGAGGAAACCACTTTGTATTATAACCAGCTTGTACCAGTCAATCAGCTGTCTTTCACCAAGAAAGGATGTCTTTTTTTACAAGTCGCCGAGTGTTCATTGACGTACACTATGTGGCATCTTGTTCTTATTTAACTTGCAAAATGAGTTTAGGAATACATTTCCAGATTCTCCTGTGGGGTTTTTTGAAAGGGAACGTATACAAAAGCAAACCACGCACAGTAAAAGAATTGAAAGAAAATATTGAATTGTGCATTTCCAATGTCACGGATGAAAATTCATTAGACAGGAAGGAAAATGATGAATTCATGCTTTGGTTTATTGGGAATTTTAAAACATTTCGTATAACATTCTGTTATTATTTTGTAGTGTCAAAGTTGAACATAACAATGGAGCAGCAGAAAACTCAGCCTCTTTACAATGCTTAGACATTACTTTGTTAAGTGGGAATCTCTTGACTCTATACTGAGAAAAGCTAATTTTCAAAATAGAAAGATATATGAATGGATGGATAATACTTTTTTGTTTATAGACTACATTGTCATTTATTATTTGACAAATAAAATATTTATTCAATATGGGAAGCATGCATTTTTGATCATTTTCACCCATCCATCATCCACATTTATACCCACTTGCACTTCCATTATTCATCAAGCTCAAATTGTGAAATAGGAAAATAGTATTATTTATTTGGCAGGAAATCCCTCTTGTGTGAAAAGAAAAGGAAACAAAATATGTATTTATATTTTTCTAAACTTTTACAAACCCCATCCCAATCCAACAGAATGTTTGCTGCAGTGAATGAGAAGTGGCCACAGGAGGGATTATCTAAATTGTAAATTGAGCCATAGGATGCAGAAAGGGTTCACTGCAGTACCTCCATGTGCAAATGATGGGACATGCTGAGGGTGCTGGCAGAGTGTGTTCATTTGGTGGGAGTGAAGAACAAGAAGCAGGCTGTTGGTCCTTTATCTGTTTTTTCAGGGGAAATTAGCATTTGTGTGTGCTTTGGTGTTATATTATTTCCATTTGATTTTGCCCTTAGTAAAATTGAAGGATGACTGACAGCTTGCTACTCTTGACTTTTTCTATCAGCAGCAAAGCATGTCTCTGAGAGTAAGGACATTTATAGAAAAGTGAAAATACTCAAACCACTAATGTAAGATACAGTATTTGGTGTAGTCTGTACTTAGAAGTAAAATCATTCTTCACACCACACTGACCTGAAGTGCAAACATTTTCATAATATACTATAATATTCTCTTTGTCCTGGCAGCAATGGCACAAGGCAGGATTCAACCCTGGGCAGATCACTATCCATCACAGAGCCCATGAGTACACCCATATGCTTACTCATCCAATTAACCTAACATGTTCATCTTCAGGGATGTAGAAGGGACATTGAAGTACCAGAATGAAAATACACATGAAGATGGGGAAAACACTACACAGGGATCTGAAGTCTAAACAAAAATGTGAAAGATTTGAAATCAGAATGGACCTGTGAGACAGCAGCACTAACCACTGTGCCACCCTGGGAATGAATATGTTGCTCAATATAAAGCTCAGCTTGACTTCATTGACAGATTGTGAGGTTAACTGATTCATAGTCAGCAGTACTCCTCTTCAACCCTCTTTTAAAATTGAAGTAATTCAATTTAGAGGGGAATGGAACTTTGCAAATTTTTGAAATTAGTAAAATGTCATACTATTGTTGTCTTTATGTTCATTAAATTAGAACATGCCCCTTTAGTTCAAGTTAAAATCAGTGCCTTTGGTGGCTGCTATACCACCTATGTAAAGATGCAAGAGAGGACAGAGCCGACTATACTTCCTTAGATGGCTGGCGTCCTTCAACATCTGCAATAAGATGCTGCAGATGTTCTATCAGACGGTTGTGGTGAGCGCCCTCTTCTACGTGGTGGATGTGCTGGGGAGGCAGCATAAAAAAGAGAGACGCCTCACACCTGGACAAAACTGGTGAGGAAGGCAGGCTCTATTGTAGGCATGGAGCTGGACAGTTTGACATCTGCGGCAGAGCGACGGGCACTGAGCAGGAGCCTGTCAATTATGGAGAATCCACCTCATCCACTGAACAGTATCATCTCCAGACAGAGGAGCAGCTTCAGCGACAGACTGCTGTCACTGTCCTGCTCCACTGACAGACTGAGGAGATCGTTCCTCCCCCACACTATGCGACTCTTCAATTCCACCCGGGTGGGGGGGTAAAAGTTAATTTTATTTTAATTTATATTTTAATTTATGGCACGGTGGCGCAGTGGGTAGCGCTGCTTGCCTCGCAGTTAGGAGACCTGGGTTTCGCTTCCCGGGTCCTCCTGCGTGGAGTTTGCATGTTCTCCCCGTGTCTGCGGGGTTTCCTCCGGGCACTCCGGTTTCCTCCCACAGTCCTAAGACATGCAGGTTAGGTGGATTGGCGATTCTAAATTGGCCCTAGTGTGTGCTTGGTGTGTTTGTGTGTGTCCTGCGGTGGGTTGGCACCCTGCCCAGGATTGGTTCCCTGCCTTGTGCCCTGTGTTGGCTGGGATTGGCTCCAGCAGACCCCTGTGACCCTGTGTTCGGATTCAGCGGTTGGAAAATGGATGGATGGATGGATTTTAATTTTATTTTAATTTATTTAATTTATATTTTAATTTTATTAACATTATAACATTGCCCTTCCCCGGATTGGTTCCTGCCCCTGTGTTGGCTGGGATTGGCTCCAGCAGACCCCCATGACCCTGTGTTTGGATTCAGCGGGGTTGGAAAATGGATGGATGGATGGATTATAACATTGCACAGTAACATCAAATGACTCGCAGTCATTAATAAACAAGATGCCTGTGCCTGTGACAAGACCTCATAAAAACAGAAACACAAAATTGCAATGTGATGATGTCACCATTAAGGAAAAAAAAAGAGACTATGTACAAAAATTGCATACCTAAGTCTTATTAATAAAACATGGATACATAGAGTAAAATACTCAAAAAACATGACACGTGAGACTGGGACATAATCTATTTTTGACGTCACTTCAAAACTAAAAAGAGCTTGGTCACTAGCAGCAAGCACTTCAATTTGTGTTTCTTTTGACTAAATCACTTAATTTTATTAATTGTATTGCTAATTCTTTTCTGGCTTTTAGTATAAATTTTTCATGTATTTTTTTTTCTTGATCCTGGATGTAGTACTTCCTAAAAACATCTTTGTGATTTTTTCCTTCTAGTTAGATTCCCTCTTGTTTAAATAAGTAATATACTTTATTTAATTCTCGGATATGATTGGAAAAAGTATGCTGAGACACAAAACTTCTCTTTCAAGTAAAGCCAAGAGTGCACGTATGGCTTTCAATACTGCAGTGCGACACAAAAATAATAAGGTTTCTTTCCAGCTGTCTGACACTACAGAACAGAATTGAATTTTGCATTACTTTGTTAAAGGATGTGGCTGTGGTTAGCATTGCTGTCTCACAGATCCATCGTCATTCGTGGAGGTAATGTTTGTGAGTGGGCTCATATACTGTACACTTCTTCTACAGGGACAAACTCAGTTCTATTTAAAGATTCTAACAATATGTACATTACCTCTTCAAGTGCTATCAAATTTGTCTAGTTTTAATTTTCAGGCCTTTGTGCTTGTTACACTTTTTCACTTTGTTAAAATGTACTAAAATATTATTATAGATTTTGGACCTGTGCATTGTCAGGTCAGTTTATTTAGCAGCTACTGTTAACATGTAACCCAGTACTCCGTACCACATGGTTGAGTGGTCAAAAATCAGACTGGCCTCCACACCTGGTTTATCTGTGTAAATAGGGTGAGTGTAGACTCTGTGGGATAAAAACTAAAGACTTGTGAAGGAACTTAGATGCAATGGCCTTCCTTACATGCTGTCTTAAAGGTGGTTGGTACCATCAAGGTACCATGCAGCCATAACACCCTGCCAAATCATGGAATGATCCTTAGAAACAGATCCAATAGGAGTGCTAGGCCATCTCCTGTAAGTGATGTGCATAAGGACTCCCCACCCCACCCACCCACCCACCAACAAGTGTGATAAATGAGTTAGAGGTTCTGCAGAAACCACTAAAGATACAAAGAAGTTAATGGAACATGTATGGAAAGTGGAATAATTGAGTGGAAAGCGGTACAAAATTGTTGACGACATGGTAAGGAGAAAGGGAGACATATTTTGTGTTAAAGGAACCAGATAAGCAAGTTAGTCTATGAAAAGATTGAGAAATTGATATAAATTCTTCTACTATAGAGACCAAAACAGAAGAAATAGAGTTGGGGTCGTCATAAATAAGGAGATGAAGGACAGAGGGTTTGAGGTTAATGGCATCAATGATAGATTCAGGATGGTAAAACTGGCAGTTCGGGATATGATGGTGAACATTGTACTGGCATTTGATGTTATTGGGGACCCAGTTTTTGAAAAAGTAGAATTCATGATTACCTTAGAAGAGCAAATGAGAAAGGGAGGAGATCTTCCTAGAAATGAACCCAAATGGCAGTGCTAGCATGACATTAGAAGTGTATGAGAATAAGCATGGCAGGTGCTTATTTAAGAGAAGGAACATAAAGGGAAAAGAGTCCTTGAAATGGCCTGGGGTGTGAGAGACAAATTTGCAAAAAAAGATATCCATATTATTAAATATAACAATGCAATACATATCAGCAAAGCATACCACGTTCTAGTAAGATATGATGGATGATCTGAAGGAAAACACAAATTGCATGTCTATATTAGATAAAGAGATAGTAGATTTGAACATATAAGTGATTCTGTATTCTAAATGGAAGAATAAAATAAATAATAAAGAACAAAATCCAAAAGCAAAAGTTAAGGTGTGGATGTTTAATGATGAAGAATTAACAAGTTTAAGGCAAAAGGTGAGAAAGGTAATATTCTGAGTGAGTCTAGTAGGAGTACAGAAGCTATGTGCGATAATATGAAAGAAATATTACTAAATGCAGCTGTAGACATAGTTTAAAGAAATATTACCAATTCTCAAACAAAAGGGAGGTATAATGGATTATAGGATTTACAGAAGAATTAAATGAATGGAACACTGGTACTGGAAAAGAGAGACATTCAGCATATGAGGGAAATTATACAAATTGACCAAAGTGACAATTGACAAAGTTCCAGTTTGTATTCAGGAAAGGAAAAGGAACCACACATGCACTTTTCATCTTGAGATTTATATCAGACAAAGTAATTAAATGTAAGTGAAGGGAAAGATGCACTGTGCATTCATTGACAGATTCATTGACATAGAAAAAGTGAATGATAGAGGTGGAGGTAATCTACTAGTGTCTGAGAAAAATGGGGGTATCAAAAAATATTAGAATAGTCCAAGAGATGCAAGTTGGAGCAAACGTGGTTATACAAATGAGAAGCAGAGAAAAGAGAAGGTTGTAGATGAACGTAAGTTTAAATGATGGTTTGGTGCCCATACCTTTTCACATTGGTTAGGACATAGTAAGTAAAATATCAGAAATGATGAGATTGAATTAATCTTTGTCATTGATTTTGCCATAGTATCATATTTGGAAGATGAACAACAGAATAGAGTAGTGAATTGGAAAAAAGCCTTGGAATAAAAAATAATAAGAGCAAACTCTGGAAACACAGAAGCTATAGTGACTGAACAAGTGTAGAGCTAACACAACTGAATCATGTGACATATCTGGATTCTGTGTCCACAGCAAAAGACAGAGGTGAAACAGCAGTAAAGGAGAGAGTTACAGTAAATCAGGATGGAAAATATGCAAAGAAATGAAGGAGCTATAAATTATCAAGGATTGCTAAGAAACATTTTGAGTAACTTGTACAGGACAGTCATCTGACAAGTGCAGCTGTATGGCTGCAGACAGAACTTGGGCCATCAGAAAGAAAAAGGAAGGGAAGGATCTGCTCATCCGAACAGAAATCTGCATGCTGTGAACAATGCCGGGAGTCTCTTAAAGAGATAGAGGAACAACTATTGAAGTCTACAAAATAACAGGGATCAGATACAGTACATCGTGGAAAAAGTGGTTAAAAGTAAGACAAAGAGATTTGCTTACATTGTGTGAAGTAAGGAGGACAACCCAATTGGAAATCCAATTTGTGTAAGAAAACAGATCAAGAAGAAGGCAAAGGCTGAGGTGGAGAGACTTTGCGCCAAGACATTTGAAGGTAGTTGGTTTGAAGGCAGAAGATGCTACAGCGAGAGATGAATGGAGACAGAAGATTTGGATGACTGATCCCTAGCAGCTGTGAAGCAGTTTCAATTAAAGATGATTTCAGGATTGTGCACCCTGTTATTTTGACAAATAATTTTGTTTTATATTATTCAATCATTAATTCCTGATCATCCTCTGTTAAATTATTTTTATGAAGCCTCACCGTAAAATAAGGGCTGTGGTTACTTCTTTGTTAACAAATCAACTGATTACTTCTCGATGCTTCTATTTTTTTTTTTTTTTAGAGAAAACTACATAATGGCTGTGTTGTACTTTCTATTAATTTTTATGGAAAACAGCCATTAATTTTATTGGATTTCCTGGTGCTAACACTGACAGAATGCTTACCTTGATGCTTCTAGGTAAATGTTAACTACTAAGATTAATGATGCTGAATTAATCAGCCTCTATTGGTATGTGATCCCCTTTATCTTCTTGTGCTTAAGTCTTACAGCCAGTTCAGAATTCCCTTTTATACTGTAAACCATTTGTAATGTCAGGATACATATACAACTCTTTACAGATAGTTTTTTTTTTAAACACAGGCATGCATATACCTAAATAGTATGCTCAGCACAAACTCTACATGTTATCTTGTGGGTTTAGTCCCATGTCTTATCTACTACCCAAAATAGCCTGAGAAATGCAGCTGTTGTGTTTAGTTTTGGCAAGTCGTGTTATGGCGGACTTGCCTCTTCTAACCAGATGCAAGCATCAGCAGTGAGACAGCCCCATATTTGCCCTGAATGGCATTTATAAAAGAAACGTATTTAAAGGATGGGCATATTCCAAGCCATGTACAACATCATCCTATATTATTGTCAAGTCAGTTACATTTTCTAAGACTGTGTTTCATGCTTGAATTACTCCCTCTTCAACCTTTAACCTCCCAATCATTTCCCCTTGTAGGCAACTGCTCTTAAATAAAAAAAGGAAAAACAAGGAGACTGCATTACCTTTCAGCTCAGGTACTTATACTTAGCTGGCTAAATGAAGTATACACATTTCATTCTGGCTGAACAGTCATATACGATACCATTAGTTATGATTTAATAGCAACCCTGCAGAACTAAAAGATCTCCTTCACCTCGCAGCAGGATTCTGATAAAAGTAGCAAGTGTACATCGTGCTAGCATTCAGTTCAGGTCAATGCACAGAGGACATTGTGGTTGAGCTATCCCAGAGAGGCTGCTCACAATTTCTGCCTCTGGTTATATTCAGTCTTTATGAAAATTTTCAGTGAGCATTTGAGTTTTGTATACAATATCTGTATTTTTTGGTTTAACTGAAATTACACCCACAGCCTGCCCCTGGATGACACGTGTAGTAAAAAGGATGAGGATAAACATAAAATTCTGTCTACAGTGTTCTTGTTTTTTGCTTCTCTGACACTTTTCTTACTTTATAAAACAATGTGAATGATTTCACATTTTACAGATTTAAAGATTGTTCATCTTAGTTATTCTCCTCACTATTAAGCCTTAAAAGTGGGTAGAAAATTGGCCAGTAATGCCTAAAAGACAAAAAAAGCCCTGGAAAGGAATTAACACTCCCATCGTAAAGTGCATTTGACATAAAAATACATGAACAATGGGATCGGCACATTAAAAATAAATATTTAAGAAATAACAGGATGATGAATTTAGTAGTGCTGCTGCCTAATTAGTCCAGCATCCTGAGATCAGATCTTATGTCTGATTATTGTCCATATGAGACCCCTAAAGTCTGTGTGCATGTCTAGTTTACTGACAGCTGCAGATGGTTGTATGTGCGTGAAGCTGTGTGCATGTGTGAACCTGTAATGGATTACTGCCTCATCCAGAGCTGTTTTCTGCCTTGCACCCCACGCTGTTCGAATAGGTTCTGGCCTGCATGACCCTGAATTGGATTAAGTGGGTTTAAAAATGAAATAGCTGGGCAAATTAATGCATCAGGGCTATACCAAAAAGCACTTATCTTCTCAAAAGATGCTGTCAGCTTTTATTGCTAAATTTGAAAGCAAAGTTGAAATATGGTGTTCCTTTCTTTTGTTCATACTTATATATGTGTTGATATATTGTTTATATCAACCATGAGTAATAAACACACCGCTGGTGTAAAGAAACACATTTTTGATATAGCATATCAAACTGAATGTACTGCCTTCATTGTGCTTCTTGTTAAAACAGCTAAAATGCAGCAGGCAATGAACATTTGCCTTATTTGTCCAGTGATTAAAAAAAAACACCAGTAGTCCAAATTTGCCTCACACACTTCTTCCTTAATCACACAACTTCCAAAAGATTTTTTGCTTGGCAATGATGTTTTCAGTTAAGATTTACTCAATTTGTGTGTCATCCGGCTGTTATGATCTGGCTTACAAGTTTTATTTTTTCCAACTGTTTCTTGGCCCCTAAAAATTATTTGAGTATAGTTCTCAGGGTTTCAGATGGCAAGGAATTTAGTGCTTATATTCATCTTTCCTTCGTTGTTGTAATGACAGCTCAGGGTGGCAAAACTTTTAAGTACAATAGAATCAAGGTATGCAACGTGTTTGTAATAACAAGCCAATGTCGAATGCGGGAGGATGAGAATCAAATAAACACTGGCCAGGACATGAGGTAAAATCAGAAATCAAGAGGTACCATGAGAGTCAAAAAAACAGAAAATTTCACGCAAGATGTAAATCAAAGATAACCCACAGAAAACAATTCTTAGACAGAGAGATCTTAAAGAATGATTAAGATACAGTTTTAAGTTCTGAATTAGGCACAAACGTGTATAATATAGAGTATATGATGTAATTACATCTAATATCACACACTCCTGGATGTCTTGCCTAGCGACAGTACAAATAGCAAACAATAGTGGCACTGATACTAGATAAAAACAATAAGGATCCTCGGGAAGATGTATTTCAAAATTAACGTCTTCAAAAACATCCCAAATCAAAAAGCAACAAGACCATTAAATTCCTTGACCTCTAAAATCTCTAAAAGGCTACATCCAATATTTTTAAAGACCAAGCAGAAAGGATGTAAAAAAATAAATAAATCAAAATGGAAAACAAGTCCAGATGTTAGAAATGATTTTCATTCTCTTGCAGCACCATTTTGTTTTTCTTATGGATGCCACACATGGAGATCTTGTTTCATGACACCACTAACACACCGTTTTACAAAGCTGGCACCACATATACCTTATCATTCAAAATTTGAATATGTAATTATTGTTGGTGTTTGAAGTTAATAGTTAGATGGTTTTCTGCCTTTTGATTACAGTTTACGTGTAATGTTTCTTGGCACTTGTTTTGTGCATCTGTTTCAGCTTACTGCTCTGTTTTCTAAGCACAATTCTGGCTACACATCTTGAGCTTTATTTAATTACCAGTAATGGCACACTGCACAATAACGTGCAGTGAATATTACTTGACTTGAGCATTCCTAGTTTTCATCCTCTTTCTCTGTACGTTTACCATTTGTTTGCTCAGAGGTTGATGCGCTTGCTGCTTCCTGAGCAGCTCTTCTTTTCTCCACCCTAGCGGCCCGCTTCTTCTCTTCTTTCATCTGCATCTTTTTGCATTAAAACCGATTAAGTCAGTGTTTGTATTGCAATTACTTAGTACGTTTTACTTAATTTTTCACTTAAGCTGGCATTTAAGTCTTCAATCTGCCTCAAAAACGATTTAAGATATGAAGAGGTAGGGGAAGTGATGGCGAAAGTGGTAGGTAATGAGAACAGCGCCTGTACGCATACGCTGCACGGTCACCCTGCTGGCAGCTGTCGAGAGTTAATTCTACAATAAAATAAATAAAAATAAAAAGAGGAATAACCTTAGAGGTCAATCATCATCCTAAAAGTGGATAGTAGACGTCACATAGTATATGTGTACCAAATTTCAGGTCAATAGCTCAAACGGTTTGTGAGCCACAAGTGATTTAAAATCCTGGACAGCCAAACGAACAGCCATGGTAGCGTATTATATAAGAAGATTGGTTACAACCAATGTATGTATTCGGATTTCTCTGTGCCATTTTTTGATTCCTTCTCCTCTCAAAACTGGCACCACTTTCCCCAAGCCATACAATCGCAAGGTGATTAATGTAGCAAACACAATTGTTTCTGTCCTGATGTAATTCTCAATATCCTCCATTCAGACAAATGATCCTGAACTTTTAGCACTCCCACCTGTAGATCAGAGAGAATTTTTACCTAAAGGATTAATTGATGTTTAATCAATGGATTACTCAACAGCCACTCTTACTGTTAAGCACATATTCTTGTAATATATTGTACAGGAATGTTATGTTCCATGTATGATGACTTTTTTGTCTATTGTTGACATTGTATTACTGTCACTAGTCTGAGGGAAACAGGAAAGTATGAATTTCATTGTACTGTGTTCATGTGACAATAGACTTAACTTACAACATTCACAATTTTAAAGCATGAATTGCTAGGTTGAGTGCATTTGTATCACTGTAAGAAAAAAAACCACTCCTGATATTCTGTGCAGAATATAAATTATCATCAAAACAGAAATAGGACTAAAACTAATAATCCCACAAACGTGCCAATTGCTTTTCATTAGATGACACCAGAAGGCACTTTTAGAATGCAAGTAGTTGCCTAAATCCAAAATCATCCCAAAGCAGGGATCCATTTGAAAGAAATATTTTTCTTATCCAGCAGGATTATAACATTTCTTTGCTCTTACTAATAACTGCCTTTTCAGTCTCAATAAAGATGAAAATAGAGCTAATATTAATTGTTGGTCTCATTATACAAATGCTAAACTTGACGCTCAATTGGGCCAAATATGGCTGCATTACTTTTTTTACTGTAAGTCAGATGATAACAACACAGCGCTAATTCAATTTAATGTTGTTGCACAAACCACAACACATCATTAGATTAGCGTCTGTGTATTATTCAACTTCATTACTTTTTCTCGATTTAGCCTGCTACTCTATTAAAAGAATAATAGTATTGGCTAGTGAGCAATGGAAATATGCACAGAGAACCATGTCTGAAACAATTTTCTTTCAAAGCTGCAGTAATTTACCACAACACACATCGCTCTTTTTACAAGAGTTAAAAAAATATACAAGAATGGCTTAATCCAAAGAAAAGAACTATTGAAATACAATAAAATACAGCTGGATGTTAGCAGGCAGAATTATAGCTGACTAGGCACAGACCCAGTTAAGAAGCATGCGAGTAATTTAAGAATAACTCAAGCAATCAGAGATAATCAGATCAGGACTGATACAAGAAAAAAATGTTCCCAGCTGGCAAATAAACTAATTAAAGAAATAGGAATATCTTCAGTGGAAAACACATATAAAAATGGTTAGAAATGCTGATAATACAACATACAAGACTGTGTAATGCCTCAAGGAAAAAATGTAGTTTGGTAATGAACAGCATGAACATGAATGTCAGGCTGAAATGATATCTTATAATTAAGGTATACATGTACAACTGTTCTATGATGGCCTGGCATCCTGTCCAGTACTGGTTCCCATCTTGCACTTAATGCTGCTGGGTTAAGCTTTGATATTCCATGACCTTGAATTGGATTAAATATAGAGAATGTGATATATTGTGTCTATAACTGGGAAGCTGCAACATTCTGAAACTGTTGATTTCTCAAACTAATAGTACAGTCATGCTTTATTAAGATGTCACTAACAAATGAACATTAGATATCAAATCTGAAGTCCTTCTGCCACCCTTTTCTCATTTTCCCCTTGAGCTGGACACCCGCGTTCAAATAAAGAATCAAAACTGAAGGACGAGTAACATGGACAGAACTTTACATCAATCGTCAACCAAAATGATGGGCTCATGTGCACCCAAGAAACCAATAGATAGACCTTTGTTCCTTCCCTTAGTAATCTCAAACACTCCATGAATTTATGGCTCTTCTCACCAAGCATACAGCTCCCAACCTGTAACTTTGGCTGTCCATCGTCAAAACCCCATAATTTATAGGGTGTTGCTGTAATATAGCTTAAAGCAATCTCTTTACTCTGAAGTGCAACTGTGCTGGACTGGAAGGGTAGAAGACTTCTCTGTATTGCAGACAAAGATGCCATTAGTCTAAACCTTGATGAGAAATAGCAAGTGCACAAGCAGACAGATGACATATACAAAAGGGATGCGTTCGTCTTGGTAAAAACAGCAACTGATTGATCACCAATTGCTAAGAAGGTATGATTTTGCTAGCAAGAAGAGGACTAACATGGTATATTTGAACCTTGAGGAGAAACTGCAGTACCACCTACAACAAGAATGTGCAACCAAGGTGAAGAAGGAGACGCGCTCTGAAAAAAAAGTAAGAAAGCACACTGATGATCCTTCTCCATGTCTGAAGAAAGCCAACTAGGAAAGGAACAAACCATCACTTACACCAGAACTATAAGTACACCCTGCTTGATTCTGGGAACTATTAATTCTATCTTTTTAGTTAGGACAAAGTCAGCTAATATATTGGAGTACTGGAGTACTGTAAATGATAAGTTCTAGCTGTGTTATGCATTTCTTCCTAAATCCAACAAGAAAGTGCAGAGCATCAAAACACCAATGTGCACACAGAAACTCTGTGCTGGGGGAGGTAATCCAGCACAAATACTAGCTGTGAATAAATGAATGGCACTTGCAGGCAATAGAAGATTCATAAGCAGCTAATGAACTTATCTCTCCTAACCATATACATTGAAAGAATTAGAATTCATAACTTATGTGCCGTTTTCTATTGCAGAGGAAAAGTTCAACTTTTGTAATTTTGTGTATTGTGTTGTTTGTTATTGTCTTTTGTCTATGTAATTATATACAAATCTATCTATCTATCTATCTATCTATCTATCTATCTATCTATCTATCTATCTATCTATCTATCTATCTATCTATCTATCTATCTATCTATCTAGACTTTCAAATATCTATCTCCAATTATCCTTATGATCTAAATAAATTGTATTAGTTTGTTTATTTCAACAAGCATGCTTGGGATATTGCCACCCCAGACCACGACAGACAAATTGGAAGTGTTAATGTAGACTGTTGCCAATATACAAACTTGTTCATACTGTAAATTGTACAGACTTCTGCATATTTCTTGCATCCTGATCGGAAAGTGAAACAAAGATCCCTCACTCAACCAACATATAACTTGTTGTCCCTTTAGGAGTGTCTTGTTGATTGTTTTAATAATTACCAGCAAGTAAAACTGATAATAAGTTAATTGAGTGATCAAACACCCCTTGCTAAATCTCCTAGCAAGACAAGCTGCTACCCATCCAGGTTGTAATGGTGTCATTATGTCACAATCATATTACTCTGCTTCTGTTTTGAGTGTATTTATGAACTGTAATGCAAGAATTAAAAAAAAGCATGTCAATCTTTCTTCAAAGTACATACCACTTGTGCAAGACCCCATCCAACCATTAGCCTTCCATGATATTGCTATATAAAGTCACATGAAATTGATGGTGGCCTTTCTGATCACACATATTGGTTTCAAAGTCTGCACATTTATATTATCAAATTTTGGTCCTTGAGTTCTTCTTGTAAATTTACAAGTGAATGGTATTGTAATGGCAGATACTGTAGACTGGAAGCATTGATACACAGAAAGCAATGTCGCTGTGTGCATGAAATGTTGGAATTGCTTTGTCATAGGTGACCTCTCCACGATGACATTCTGTACTTCTGTATCTGTTGATTTGTAGCTGTTAGACATAACCTTATAATCAGGGAAGTTCATATAGGAGCATGAAGACCAGCAGTCAAATTCTAAACATATAAATGTGGTACACCTGTGTGACAGAGGGCTAAACTGAATGGTTTGTGTGCTCTCACAATTTCTCTTCTTACAGTATTATTTAAACTTTAAAAAATGTCATTGTGCTTTTAGTGTTTTGAAGAAAAATATGAATAAAATTTATGGATATACATTTTTATTTCAAGACGGGACAGGTCTGTTTGAATCGTTTTAACTGATTGCTCAACTACTTATACAGAAAGCATTCAAATAATCTACAAGAAAAAGGCAGTCAATAGGAAACATATTTTTATTTATACAATTTCCTTAACTTCATAACAAATGTGAAAATATGAATTATTTTCGCTTTATACTGTAGTTCCAAATGTTTTCATTTTATTTTATCTTTTATATATTTCTTCTGCCGATGAAAGTTTTTCATATCATATCATCAAGTATTTAAACAATTTCATATTAGAACAGACTGTGAAAGTCAGACCATGGAAAGCTTTAGTGGATGCAAAAATTAAAAAGCAAAAAATGGGAGCATTTAGAAATGCAGTATTTTTGTTTGTTTGTGGCTCATATCAATAGCTACATATTTTGAAGTTCCCTAGGGATACATGTTTGCATACTACAGCAAAAACCATTTTCCTAGCTACCGTGGTCGTTGCAGACTTGCTCTTAGCTAAGTCAGCAAGTCTCTCTGGCAGCATGCATCCGGCACTTTCAACCAGGCCACTTCTTAGTGAAATATTTCCAAATCCACTGCAGAGCTTTCTCAGTCAGGATATTTTATTTTCAGCTTTCTATTGCAGTTTTGACTAGTGCTCCCCTTATCTCAGATGCTTTTCTTGAAAGGCATAAACGTGAGAGTTATTCATGCGTGCAGATAGGTGGAGGATTCAAAGCAAGAGTAAAAGCACAACAAATGGTGCTCAGAGAATGTTTCCTGCTTTCCCAATATTTTCATCTGAGCTCTTTAAAGGCTGTATCAACATGTTTAGTAACATATTAATTTGTTGTGTATTCCTCATCTCTGCATAACATATTTTTGACACTGTGAGAAATAGGTTATCTGCATCAGGGATGTGTATCAGTGATTAAGTATTTATACTAAAAATGAAGCACACTCAGAGTCTGGAGAAGCTGAGCATCTCCAAAAATATCTTACCATAGCTACACCACCACTTTACACATCAATTTCTATATATCTTTATAATTTATAATATTTCACTTAATTAACTAAAATGGTTGAGGTTTTGTAATGTAACAAAAGCAATTAAGATCACATGTATAGCTATGCCACAGTGACTTAAAATATTACTTTGATTACAACTGTGTTGGGTTAATATGATCACTGAACAATTACAATAACATGGTTGTGTGTATTATAAGTGTCAAAACACATAAAATTGAGTTTGTGTTAAAATTCTGCAACCTAGAATGTCAGCAGCTATCTTCAGGTTTATGGGTTTTGCCTGTAAAGTTTATAGTTTTTTTTACCCTTTACTTTTTATTTTGAAATTCAGTATCTGATATATCAGCATTTTGTGCTGATGTAGTAAACTAGACTGCAAGAATTGTGTTAGATAGATAGAAAATGTGTTTTAGCCCTTGCAGAAGATACAAGGTCACTGTCTGCATGGTAAGTAGTGTGGGCTTTCTCACTATTTCTGAACTATATATAAACTATTGTAAGGCACAAGACTGATTCCAGTGGGCAGATAAAGTTAGTGTTTTATGATAACATAATTCTTCTTAACTCTGTGTTTGAGGTAATAGGTAAGATATTGAACAATCAATGATCAAACTTACATAATCCAGTTCTTAGTCACAGGACCAAGAGCCTATCCCAAGCAGCATCTGGCACATGTCTATCTATGAGCCTAACACACACTTTTTTCGGGTGATGTAAGAGACTTGAAGTACTTGGAGAAAAAACTATACAGACTTAGACAGAAAATACATTCTTCACACAGACAGTGAAAATAGCAGGATCTCAATCTAGGACTGCAGCACCATCCTGCTTCAAAATATATGCAATGTATTTGAAGGTACTTCTTTCTGCAAGACAGACTACAGACAACTACATGAATTATCACTATTTGGGAAGCTTAATGTATCATTTGAAGCTTGGTTTAGAAAATCAGCCAGTCCTCTGGAGATACCACCACTTCTAACACCAAAAAACACAGTTAAGAAAGTTATATAAAAAATATGAAGGTGAGTTCAAGTGACTGATCAGCTAGCTTGTTGCCTGATGGAAAATAAGTAAGTAGATAGCTAAGTTAACTGAAACCACAAAAAAAATTGAGATAATCTCAAATTCATTCTTCTTCTCCTTCTTTCGGCTGCTCCCGTTAGGGGTTCCCACAGCGGATCATCTTCTTCCATATCTTTCTGTTCTCTGCATCTTGCTCTGTTACACCCATCACCTGCATGTCCTCTCTCACCACAGCCATAAACCTTCGCTTAGGCCTTCCTCTTTTCCTCTTCTCTGGCAGTTCTATCCTTAGCATCCTTCTCCCAATATACCCTGCATCTCTCCTCTGCACATGTCCAAACCAATGCAATCTCTCTTCTCTGACTTTGTCTCCCAACCGTCCAACTTGAGATGACCCTCTAATGTACACATTTCTAATCCTATCCATCCTTGTCACACCCAATGCAAATCTTAGCATCTTTAACTCTGCTACCTACAGCTCTGTCTCTTGCTTTCTGGTCAGTGCCACCGTATCCAACCAATATAACATTGCTGGTCTCACTACCGTCCTGTAGACCTTCCATTTCACTCTTGCTAAAACCCGTCTGTCACAAATTACTCCTGACACTCTTCTCCACCCATTCCACCCTGCCTGCACTCTCTTTTTCACCTCTCTTCCACAATCCCTGTTACTCTGTACTGTTGATCCCAAGTATTTAAACTCATCCACCTTTGCCAGCTCTACTCCCTGCATCCTCACCATTCCACTGACCTCCCTCTCATTTACACACATGTATTCTGTCTTATTCCTACTGACCTTCATTCCTCTCCCCTCTAGAGCATATCTCCACCTCTCCAGGGTCTCCTCAACCTGCTCCCTACTATCGCTACAGATCACAATGTCATCAGCAAACATCACAGTCCACGGGGACTCCTGTCTAATCTCGTCTGTCAACCTGTCCATCACCATTGCAAATAAGAAAGGGCTCAGAGCCGATCCCTGATGTAATCCAACCTCCAACTTGAATGCATCCGTCACTCCTCCCGCAGACCTCACCACTGTCACACTTCCCTCGTACATATCCTGTACAACTCTAAAGTATTTCTCTGCCACTCCCGACTTCATACAATACCACAGCTCCTCTCAAGGTACCCTGTCATATGCTTTCTCCAGCTCCACAAAAACGCAATGCAACTCCTTCTGGCCTACTCTAAACTTCTCCATCAACATCCTCAGAGCAAACATTGCATCTATGGTGCTCTTTCTTGGCATGAAACCATCCTGCTGCTCACTAATCATCACCTCACTTCTTAACCTAGCTTCCACTACTCTTTCCCATAACTTCATGCTGTGGCTCATCAATTTTATTCCCCTGTAGTTACTGCAGTCCTGCATATCCCCCTTATTCTTAAATATCAGCACCAGTACACCTCTTCTCCACTCCTCAGGCATCCTCTCACTTTCCAAGATTCCATTAAACAATCTGGTTAAAAACTCCACTGCCATCTCTCCAAAACACCTCCATGCTTCCATAGGTATGTCATCGGGACCAACGGCCTTTCCATTTTTCATCCTCTTTATAGCTGTCCTTACTTCCTCCTTGCTAATCCATTGCACTTCCTGATTCACTATCTCCACATCATCTAACCCCTTCTCTTTCTCGTTCTCTTAACTCAACAGCCTCTCAAAGTACTCCTATCTGCTCAACACACTCTCCTCGCTTGTGAGTACGTTTCCATCTTTACCCTTTATCACCCTAACCTGCTGTACATCTTTCCCAGCTCTGTCCCTCTGTGTAGCCAATCGGTACAGGTCCTTTTCTCCCTCCTTAGTGTCCAACCTCTCATACAACTCATCATACACTTTTCTATAGCCTTTGCCACCTCTCTCTTCACCTTGCGCCTTATCTCCTTGTACTCCTGTCTACTTTCTGCATCTCTCTGACTATCCCACTTCTTCTTTGTCATCCTTTTCCTCTGTATACTTTCCTGTATTTTCTCATTCCACCACCAGGTTTCCATTTCCTCCTTCCTCTTTCCAGATGTCACACCAAGCACCCTTCTTGCTGTCACCCTTACTACATCTGCTGTAGTTTCCCAACTGTCTGGTAACACTTCACTGCCACCCAGTGCCTGTCTCACCTCCTCCCTAAATTCAACCTTGCAGTCTTCCTTTTTCAGTTTCCACCATTTGATCCTTGGCTCTGCCCTCACTCTCTTCCTCTTCTTGATCTCCAACGTCATCCTACAGACCACCATCCTATGCTGCATAACTACACTTTCCCCTGCCACCACTTTGCAGTCTTCAATCTCCTTTAGATCAACTCTTCTGCATAGGATGTAATCTACCTGTGTGCATCTTCCTCCACTCTTGTACATAACCCTATGTTCCTCCCTCTTCTTAAAATACGTATTCACCACAGCCATGTCCATCCTTTTTGCAAAATCCACTATCCTCTGACCTTCTTCATTCCTCTCCTTGACACCATACCTACCCATCACCTCCTCGTCTCCACTGTTCTCTTCACCAACATGCCCATTGAAATCCACTCCAATCACCACATTCTGTCCCTTGGAAAGACTGTTCATCACTTCATCCAACTCACTCCAAAAATCTTCTTTCTCACCCATTGCACACCCAACTTGCAGTGCATATGCACTAACAACATTCATCATTACACCTCCAATTTCCAGCTTCATAATCATTACTCTGCCTGACACTCTTTTCACCTCCAAAACACTCTTGACATACTGTTGCTTCAAAACAACCCCTACCCCATTTCTCCTCCCATCCACACCATGATAGAACAATTTGAATCCACCTCCAATCCACCTGGCCTTACTCCCCTTCCATTTAGTCTCTTGCATGCACAATATATCAACCTTCCTTCTCTCCATCATATCTGCTAACTCTCTCCCCTTACCAGTCATACTGCCAACATTCAAAGTTCCTACCCTCAGTTCCACTCTATTTACTTTCCTTCTCTCCTCTTGCCTCTGGACATGTCTCCCCCCTCTTCTTCTCCTTCTTCTTCTTCTTCGGCCAACAGTAGCCCAATTTCCGCCAGCACCCTGTTGGCTAACAGTACTGGTGGCAGTCGTTGTTAACCCAGGGCTCGACTGATCTGGTATGGAAATTTGTATTGTTGTTGTAATCTCAAATTCATTAGTAGTAGTAATTGCAGTGTTAACTGAATGATTTGATTTCATTCAAGATGATAAATGCTAATTTCCTACACATTGTTATGGATGTATTGGTCAAAAATAAAATGTTTGCTTCTTTAAATAGTGAAAAAAAATGACCTATAATAAATCAATTATTAACACTAGCGTATTTTCCATTTAAATTTATATATACAGTATATACAGTTAGACAAGCCCTGGAGTTGACTTCATGTGTCTATATATAGACACAAGAAGTCAACTCCAGGGCTTGTCTAGCCATAATTCCTCCCACTTGAAGCTTCACCAATCACATCTCCTGCAGACTCGACGATTGGTGAAAGGACTATGAGTAACATCACTTCCAGGTTCTGGTCCCTGGGGTCCATCTCTTCTACTTCAGTAGCCTGTTAACCGGCTCCACAAACATTTTTCATCCACACTGTTCAAAACTCACATCTAAAAAGACTGTTTGTTAAACTGCTTTTATTACTTTTCAGCAGTTTTACAGGGATCACTGGCTGATACCTCAACTCTTTATGGTCTTTCTGTTTTATTATTACAATATGTATACACACACTATATATATATATATATATATATATATATATATATATATATATATATATATATATATATATATATATATATATATACATGGCATTCGTAGTCTGAATCACAATCTGATTGTATGGGTGGTTACCTACCAGGTAACACTTGTGGTTGGTAGGCAGGTCAGCTAACATCCGTCACGGTGCCCTCTTTCAGTTGCGAGAAGCAGATCATAGAATGGTTGAAATAGTTTACTGTCAAATAACGCAAAGAGTACGCGACACGTGTTCCGCCCTAATTCTTGGCTCATCAGGCATACACACTCACTGCATCCCCTCTCGGGGAATCGAACCTTGGACGTCAGTGCTAGAGGCAAAGCCTCTAACGTTGCGCCACGGCGTGTGGTTCATTCATTTGACAGCATGTAGATCGGGGTAATTACATTCATGGCATTCGTAGTCTGAATAACAACCTGATTGTATGGGTGGTTACCTACCAGGTAACGCTTGTGGTTGGTCACCTGGTAGGTAGCCACCCATACAATTGTTTTTTTTGTATTTATTTGACTAACACTTTTGTTTTCTTTTTCCCAACCTTTATTTCAGTTAAATGGGGTATTGGCAAGTTCCCAACTCATTATGCTGTCCCTCTTTTTCATTTCTCATGACAATATAAATAAAGCACTACCTATCTATATACCATATTAAAACCTACAGCAATCTACTTTATTATATTATAATAAGGATGTGCAAGGATGGCTTACTTATCCATTGCTTAATAGACAAAGACAAATAGATGGGATAAAGTTGAAAAACTTAATTAATTTGTAAATGTTAGTGTTTGCTTTGGAGAGGCTAAAATATGTTTTGGAAGGTTTCCCAGACAGTAATGAAAAAATGAGTCAAGAGCTTTGTGTAATGTGTGTTTACTATACTCTTCTGTGTGCGTTTCTCTAAATGCATATTTTCAAATTTATTCTTTACAGCAGTGGGATAAGAAAAGGGTCGAAATGAAAGATCCACATACTTTGTCTGTGCCATATACTAGTGAAAGACGTAATCCTTAAGTAGCTAGTCTGAGTAGATGTGTGCATGAACAGAGACATACTGTACCACTGGTCTGTGTGTGGAGAGCCATTAGAGATTGTCTGCTTCATTGTGCTTATTTGTATCCTGAACTATGATTACACAATGGTGCAGAGCACTTAAACATATAACATTTTTGTTTTCCACTAATAGCAGTGTATACTGTATTATATATACATACATATATATTACATACATCTCTTTATGTGACGCATGCGGCCACGCACTGTACACTGCGCACGCTCCCCTTCCATTCTATTTATGTATACATTAACGTGTAAAGAATATGCATACTGTATATAAATAATGGGAGGTACTGTGGTGCAATGGTTAATGTTGCTTTCTCACAGAGTGTCGGATTGAACTCCCTGATGTGTAGTTTTTACCATTTTTGGTTAGTATAGATTGTGTCCAGGTGTTCTGGCTTTTTAACACATCACATAAATATACTTTTTGTGTTGGTTTATGACTTTAAATAGCGTTCTGTGAATGTGAGCATGTATGACAATTTACACTGTTATGGATTTGTGCCATATCTATGGTTAGATCCATAAATCAGATTGTTCCAAAAAAGTCTCTTGTGCCCCTATAGTTGGAATAAACATGTTAAGAAATTGAGAATGAAAGCAATTAGAAAATATAATATAAAGTAAAAACATCCATCCATTATCCAACCCGCTATATCCTAACTACAGGGTTACGGAGGTCTGCTGGAGCCAATCCCAGCCAGCACAGGGCGCAAGGCAGGAACAAATCCCTGGGCAGGGTGCCAGCCCACCGCAGGACACACACACACCAAGCACACACTAGGGACAATTTAGAATCGCCAATGCACCTAACCTGCATGTCTTTGGACTGTGGGAGGAAACCGGAGCACCCGGAGGAAACCCACACAGACACGGGGAAGTAAAAACATATTATTTTAAAATGTTTTTAACATAGTTAAGTAAAAGTAATGTTATTTGCATTTTTCTATATCTCCCATTGTGTAACTAGAAGATCTATGATCTGTAATTTGTAATCTGGATACAACACCTCCAGTACTTTACATTTGGGATCTGCACCATAATGCTGTTTCAAAGCACTGTCAGATGCCACATGGGGTCAGGGCATTGGGAAGCATATATCGATTGTGGGTATCATACTGTAGGCTCAAACAAGGTATAAGGTGCTGTTAAGAAACACAGGCTGGTCGTATACCTGACACTTCAGTTTAAACAAGAAAGAAGAAGTGACCCAAATGCAAAGGAAACCATCTGTTGTTGTATTTTTGCATTTAGGATTAGACATCTTTTTCTTGTGTATTTCCTTTTGAAGTAAAACAGCCAAACTTTTAGAACTGTATTTTTGTTTATAAATATTGTCTTATTCTTTTATTCATGATAACAAGAAGGGCAAATAATATGTACAGGTTTTTATATGATTGTGCTGGACTACACTTTATTCACCCATACATACATTATTACACTAATTTAATCCAATGTATTTCGAGTTCCAAAGCCTGCTCTAAAAGCACTGGGCAGAAAGAAGACATTAACCACTGCACCGCTTAATGCTTCATTATCTTACCTTGCAAACACTTTAATGTTCATGGAAGCACTAAACACAGAGCAGTACACATATTCAATATCCCATTGTTGACTTATTTTTTATAAGTAGTAGCAAAGGCTTAAATGAAACCTTAAAAATCCATCCATTCATACATTTTCCAACCCGCTGAATCCGAACACAGGGTCATGGGGGTCTGCTGGAGCCAATCCCAGCCAACACAGGGCACAAGGCAGGAACCAATCCTGGGCAGGTGCCAACCCATCGCATAGCCTTAAAAATAATTTAGTAAATGTAGAGAATGTTAAATTATGATGTAGTTAGGTAGTTTATTTGATTATACTGTACGTCCATTTTTTGAATATGCTTATCAGTTATAGCTGGAATTGGAAATGGTCTCTACTTGTCAGGTGAGGCACTGTGTCCGTCATTCAAAACAACACTTTCTTTCTGCTTTTGGTATCTCTTTTTCTGTTTCTTTCTCATATGCTACCTCTGTCTTTAGCCAGTTGAGCTAAAGTATTCACTCACTTCCAAACTCCAGGTTTGAGGAGCCAGTGGTACAGACTAGCCTTTAAACCCCATCCTGAGGTGACTTCCTAGGACAGAAACTTGGCCTTTTCCTTCCAGAGCTCTCTCTGGCTGGCTCCAGGTATTCTAGTTCTCCCTGCCTGGCCTGTGGCATTGCAACTCCTCTGCCATTTCCAGGTCTGGCCACCCCTTTCTAGCTGGACTCTCTGTTGCAATATAAAGTCAAATGTTGCCCTATGCTTAGAGTAAATGATATGGAGGCACACTTTATGGAAACATATTTACAGGAGCTCTTCCATAGAGAACATAAACCTAATGATGCAGAATGAAATTTCCAAACCATTATTCACATTGGAGAAAGAAAAATCTTGCACAGAGGTATGGTCAAAGAAAAGGGTATCTACCAACATGTTACATATTGTAGAAATAGGTTTTGTAATGTTATTTAATTCAGAGTAGATTGTGCAATGTGCAAGACACAGGGCTACAATAATGTGTTTGTGGAAAGGGTACTTCTAAAAACATTTGATCTTTTTCTGCCTTACACCCGAAACTGATGGGACTGACTCAAGATAACACGACTCTGAATTTGAACAAAATGGCATTGAGCAATAAACTGAAAGATGGATAGTTTGAAATAACTAAATGCTATATTTTTAAATTGTTAGGTACAAATTATAGCTCAATACATGTGCTGCTTAATTTTATATGAATTTGTTTTATATATTTATTTATTATTACTCAAGTATTCTAGTAAATCCTCAGCACACTCCACTACCCAGGGCCTTTTAAGTCTAGCTTAAAGCTTATGGAAAATTGAAACAGTTTAAAATCCAGATATGGTAAAGTTAACAATTTAATTTTATAACTAATATACAAAGCACTAGTGTGCTGTTTACAAGTACACCTCCTCCATTGACAAAATGCCAACATGGCAACAACAGTGTGTGAAGCTTGTCCTACCAGTTTCCACCAGTGCAATGTTCCCTTTCTTCATGTGTGCCTGTATTGATTAAAATAAAATCCGAAAAGCAGTGCAGAGGTGAAACTGTGGCTCCTGTCCCACTCCCAAGGATGGCGGGTCACTGTACACACACTATAGTATAATTGCACAGAGACTGTGTTTTCTGAAATGGGCAGCTCTGCTGCATTGCATTTTATGAAACATTTATTGGTGGAAAACCTGCATTTCCAAGTTACAGTCAAGACAGTTTATCTTCCCTTGATGGCGATTAGACATAACAAGCACTGCTCCCAAGATCTGTTTTGAATCTCTAAAGGGAGTCCAATTAGAAAAGCAATTGAAAAGTCCCACTGAATATATTAACTCATTCATTCCAAAGTAGCTTGTTAAAATGAATTTTAAAAAAGTAATCTTTAGAAAAAGGGAGCACTTTCATTCTTATGGAATTCAGTTAATAGTGAAATCATACTCAAGTCACCACTGGAATTACAGATTACATACATTTAAGAATGAAGAAGGGAAGCAATTTGTTACATAAAGAGTGTTTTGAATCTGAAGCAAACTACATAAACATGCAGTTGAAGCAGAAACCTTGATAACTTTTGAGTAGACACTGGGATAATTTACCTGTTACTTAACCTGACAAGGCCCGAGTTTCCTTTCATTTGTCAAACTTCTCATAAGCACAGCAAATGCAGACAATATGAGACACCAAGAGACAAAACTCATTTTGTATTTCCCACAAACTGCAAGTACACCAAGCTTTGTATTTTAAAGTAGATGTCCAAAGCTGCATTTGACTCAACAATGAAAAGTGTGATTGGTCTTTCCTAGAAACTCTTTTCCAATATTTAACACCATGAAAAAGAAAATGTAATCAAAAATGAAGCTAGAGATCTTATTTCAATTAAAAGTCTGCAGCTGTGTATTTCTATGCTCATTTTAATGGGCTGCATATCCAAATAAAACCCTCAAGCTTTACAATAAAAAACATACATTAAAGTATTCATTTACTTTGAAATTGAAAGGGCAATCTCACTTTCCTCACAATACATAAAATTACCTTTAAAATATATATACACCAATCAGCTACATTAAAACCACTTGTCTAATACTGTGTGGGTCCCCCTCATGCTGCCAACACAGCTCTGACCCATTGACGCATGGACTCCACAAGATTTCTGAAGGTGTCCTGTGGTATCTGATACCAATACATTAGCAGCAGATCCTTTAAGTCCTGTAAGTTGCAAGGTTGGGCCTTCATGGATCAGACTTGTTTTTCCAGAACATCCCCAGATACTTGATTAGATTGAGATCAGGGGAATTTGGAGGTCATGTCACTTTGTATTCTTTGTCATGTTCTCAAAGCATTCCTGAACAATTTGTTCAGTGAGGCATTGTGCACAATCCCGCCGAAAGAGACCATCACCCATTGTTGCCATGAAGAGGTGTAAGTGGCCTACAGCAATCAAAGCAGGTGGTATGTGTTAAAGTAACATCAGTATGAATGCCAGAACCAAAGGTTTCCCAGCAAAACATTGCACTGTCTCTTCTTCCTTCTTTCCTTAAAGCTGTCATCTCTTCATCAGGTAAACAAGGTACACACACCTGGCAGTCCACTTGATCTAAAAGCAAATGTAATTCATCCCACCAGACCATCTTCTTCCTTTGCTCCATGGTTCAGTTCTGACACACTAGTGGCCAATGTAGGTGCTTTTGTGCTTCCAGCAGTGGACACAGATCACAAAGGGCACCCCGACTGGTCTGCAGCAAGTTGCGATGCACTGAGTATTCTGACATTTTTCCCTCGTGCCCAGCATTATGTTTTTCAGCATTTTGTGCTGACTGGACCAGATGGGTCTGCCTTTGCTCCCCTTATGCATCAATGAGCCATGGACATCTATGACCCTGTCACTGGTTCATTGGTTGTCCTTCCTTGGACCACTTTTGGTAAATACTAACTACTGCATACTGGGGACTTCCCACAAGGCTTGCCAATTTGGAGTTGCTCTGACCTAGTCGTCTAGCCATCACAATTTGACCTTTGTCAAAGTTGCTCATATCCTTAGGCTTATCCACTTTACCTGCTTTCAACACATCACCTTCAAGAACCAACTGTTCACTTTCTGCCTAATGTATCCCACTCCATGACAAGTGCCATTGTAACCAAATAATAAATGTTATTCCCTTCACCTGGTAGAGATTTGAATGTTGTGGCTGATCAGTGCATATCAGAACTTGTGACCCTCATTTGGGGTTGATTTATGCATTACACCTGATTCTGCAAGGTTAGGTGCAATCTTGTTTTGCATCCTTTTTTATACTCTGTTAGATTAAATATATCAAATAAATGGATAGTAAAAAGAATGTGACTATTTACCTGAGCATTCTAGGATTATATTAAGGGAGACTCAGGGGTAGTGTGGTGTTGGATAAATGAGAGGTAACCTGTCTGTCTGTTTTCTGCACTGTCTTCCAGCAACAATGACCCACATCTGACCACTGCATCCTAGCACACCTACTGTACAGTACATATAAAAGGACCTCCACTACTTCAAGCATACTTTCTTTTTACTGGACGGAAGCATCTGCAAATAACCTTAGTAATCTGTTCATCAGGCAACAGTGCACCTGTGGTGAGCTAGCCGAAATAAATGAGATTTCCATCTTGTAAAACAAAACTGTTGATTTTTGCTTTTACTGATCCTGACTTTTTACTGTGCTGATGTCTGATAATTAGTAGAAAATGTAACTATCTCTGTTATATTATGCGTTTAAGTGCAAGGGGTACTTCCAAGTCATGCATATTGTTACACACACACATTTGGAAGAAAGCTTTAGGGTTTATTTGTTGGTAATTCTGTTTGGAGCAACAGGTCGGTGCTGTCAATAACTCCCTCTACTGTCCTTCTATCCTTAGACCAGCAAATCAATGGCATGTGAAAAAATAACATCACTTCTAAGGAGGCCTTAAATAGACTGTCACCACAACAGCATGGCAGTCAATGGACTTGTTTCTGCAGATGTTGCTACTTAAGGATAACTGCTTTTTGTTTTTTTCAGTTTTGACATTTTTTCACCATTTTTACAGAGTTTGCCATTTGGTGTTGAAACTCTTCATCTGTGTATGCTTCTTATATTTACAACTAGCCATCTCCCGCGGCTCCACCCGCATTGTAGTGAAACACAGAAAACTTTAAAAATCAATAAACAAAAAGGTATTGCTAGCTAAGCAGAGGCAAGGTAAACTCCAAAACACAGAGGTAGACCGACACCCCACTCCTGACGTCACGCTTCCCCCTCCCCTCAGTCCATAGCCTCTGCAAGCGAACTAAGATTATTAGCGTGATGAGAGAAGTTGCAAAATCAACCATAATGTTCAAGCAAATTCTAGAAAAAAAACCAGATCTAAACCCATTAAATAGTTCTCTCGTTCGCTAGCTAAATGTATGTAACACACACCCCAAGACTGGCGCGTGAGTTAGGAGGGCCCCGCCCTCCTCCCTTCAGTCCGCTGCATCTCTCTCGGATTCACACAAATAAATCGGTACCACAAGCAAACAATGAGAGTTAGCGCAGTGAGAGAAGTCGCAAAATCAACCAGAATGTTCAAGCAAATTATAGAAAAAATCCGTTAAATAGTTCTCTTGTGAAAAGCAGACAGACATACAGACAGACAGACAGACAGACGTTGGTTTTCACATATATTGACATACTGTATATACAGAATCCTGGTGCTATTGGCTCCCATTTATAATTTCAGAAGTATGAGCTAAAGAACCTGATTTTAGTTTTATCTTGGATAATATGTTTCTAAGTTACATAAGCACACCTCTCACAATATCCTCCTGAGTTTTTTGGCAAAAGCATATGAGCTCTGAATACAACTTCTGGAGACAAGAAATTTAATTGTTACAAGGGCAAAGCTGTCTTGAAGACAGGATGCCCACATCATAACTAGATTAGCTTTAAAACATGAGCAAAAAAACTGATCAAAGAAGGAAAAGGCAGGAGGGGCAAAAGTCAATCCAAGAATGCTCTGACTTGCTGCTAACACTTCAAGCAATGCAAGAAATAGGCCACCTGAGAAAGACTAAACATCTACCAGTATCAGGTTGTATATGTATTCACACACAATTATAATAACTACAAATTAATATGTAACTTTTAATCCTGCTTGTTCAGTTGCTCTGTCTTGTGTCAAGCGCGTGTGTATGGACGACAGTTTAAAGGCTTGGGTGATGGTAATTCTCCACCAAGCCAAGGGTTGACACTGTGTAAAAACAGTATCTCTTTTCCTCCCTCTACAGAAAGGAAGACTGACAGCTCTCCCTCTTTGACATCACTTCCAGTATCATCCCGCCTGGACCCACCTCTTCTTCCCAGAATTCCTCATAGCTGGAACAGCCGCCATCTTAGTCATCCTAAGAGCATGAAAGTTGAAGGAAGACTCGTTTTTGTGTATACATGTGTTTCTATTTGAATTTCAACTTTCGCTTTGATGCAGCCTTTAAAGGTATGCTGGAAAAAATAGGTGCCCCAACACTTTGACATTGCCTTGTGTTACACTTGTTACTTGAGGTTATAGGTGTAACAGAAAGTGAGGAGTGTTGAGGTTAAGTGCCTGACAGTAAGAGTATGGGGCCTGAGGCATTCTGTTAAGGTCTACATAATAAGGAGTTTAAAGGGGAGAATAGGGTCATCCTATGATCCTCCCACCTACTATGAAGTATACTACTTAAGGATCCAAAATAAAGCTTCATTAAACTTTCTTTAAATGTGCACTGTCGCAAGAGTCATCTTTTTTTTTACTTTTCAATGAAACTGAATTTTGAGAATGTTTGGTATCTCTTCTGTGGATTATTTAACATCCTTGGCGTTAGCCCTGAGCTTCTCTCAGGCTTGGAATTCTATGTACGAACGAATAATCCTGAGCAGGAGTTGGGTTAGCTGATTTTGATGAGATATGAAGCGTTAAGTCCGAATGACACTTGTATCAGTATTCGGTTTGGATGAAATAATAATTTACTGCAAAACAAATTTTAAAAATTAAATTATTTTTTATGCATTTTGCCTTTCTATGGTAACTCATCAGTATTCATGAGTGAGGTGATCCTTCAAACAAAACACAATGGTGTGTTAATGAAAAGGTGTAAAGCCAGTTTTAGAACAAACTGAAACTGACCGCTTACTTGAATCAAGCAATAGTGATGACAATGATATGGATAGTAAAACTGATGCATATGGCACTGTACGATTGAGCCATCATTATATGCCTTGGTTCACCATGGTGCAACTAGTTTCATGGCAAAAAAGGCAAAATGACTATGATCAAGTCAAAGGACAAGAAAGATGAGCCCCATAAGCACTGTTCACAATTCAGCAACTGTCAATGATCATTCAAGGGAAATGTGGAAGTCAGTAAGCCCTTTGATGTGGTAGCCTACGATAATACAAGGTGTGTAGCACTTATGCAGATCAAGCACCCTTATGTGCAAGCAACAGAACAAGCATTATGAGTAAAGTGCACAAAGAAACACACTTTTATTGCCGTGATTGGCACATCAGGCTGTGCGTTGGTGACTGTTTCAAAACATGACATACAAAGGATGTGTACTAAATCTGCATTAGTGCAGCAGTGCACACCTTTCCTACTGTACTAGTGTTGACATTTTAGTATTTACATGCTTCTGTACAAATAATACAATTTTTTTGTTGAAAAACATAAAGCTAAGGCAGGTACAGTTCTTGTAGATTACAAAATATTCCTTATCTATCAGCTATAGTCCCACAGCAAACTGGTAACATGTAATAAATGGCTGAAGAAGGACTGCTTTCATCATTTTTATTTTCCCCTTCTTTTCTGCAGGTTACTTTACTCTCACCTGTCATGCAGAGTGTTTTATTTTTTACTAAAGGAAGTCATCACTACCTGATTAACATTAACGTTCAATGATTCACTCCATCTTTTGCATCATTACAAGGAGCTTTTATATGAACTTCATGGATAGATTATATATTTCAGTATCATTCAGGAATGCTGTTTGAAAAAAAACCAATAACATCTGGAAGTCTGGAGCCAAACTCTTCTTGAAATATTACCCATCAGGTAACTTCAACAGATCATCCAAGACTAGACCATTTTCTATATGAGAAACTTTTTTGGAGTTAAAAAAATTGTATGTGTTCTTCTTAATTAAAAAGCAACTTAAGATATCTTTATAATAATTTTTGTGTTTGTGAAATCAATGACAAAATGGACCCATATACTGTAGTCAGACTTTCAGGGACTCAGTTTTCTACAGAAACTTAAAAAATGAAAACTTTGTTTTTGGCAAATTAAGAGTCAGGCTTCAACAATTATAGAAATGTTAAAAATAGTTAAGATGGACTTCATTGCCCATTTACTTAAATTTGACAGAACTCTTACATCCATTACACTTATCCTAAGTCACATCTTATATATAAATGTCTACATGTGAAGTGAGAGGTGGAGTCGAGGTAAGGGCTCCGCCTCCGAGGAAACAGAAAACTCGCTTAGCTGCTAATAACACAAGCGAGGCCAGCATGTCAGCAAAATGAAACCTCAGAAGAAAGACAAAGTCGCTTAGCCACTAACATCAGCAAAACGGTATCCCTTTTACTTTTCTTCACACCGCTAATGCACAAGCGATACAAGCACATCGACAAAACAAATCCTTCTAGGAGAGTGATGTCCAGAGTAGTTCCTTTCAATTACCTGACATCTCTACATTTCTATTTTTTTCTGACGATTTCAATAGTTTCTAGGACCCTGGGCTTTTTACAGCACGGGCTTTCACAGATAGTTATTTATAAACCCTGTTTAGACATTTTAATATAATCTGCTTTTGAAAAGCACAAATGTTCCTGGAAGCTGCACACCTTTTAATTTCATTTAATTTCTGTTTATGCATTACTTGTATTTGTCTTTCGGCACACTCAGAATGTTCAAGAAACTTTGAAAACCTTTATAAACTTTAAGGCACTGTCCAGAGACAGTGCTGAAATGTTCTATTATTTAGCATAGTGTTCATTCAGTTTATGATGGCTTTATATCCATTACTTGTGACTGCTCAGTCATTACTAGATGGAATTTCAAGTATAGCTAAAGGCATTTTTATTCCTCTCTACAGTGTCTTTTTATTCATTATTTAAATATTTGATTTTCAAACACTGGTAAAGCACAGTTTTTCACGTTTCACTTTTTTCTCAGTTCAAAATGTACAATAAATAACATAAAAAATGTAGAAAAATTCTTTAGATTCAAAATAGACCATACTAAGGAGCACTTTTACACTGATTGCATTACTTTGAACTGGCATTGCTTAGCCAAGCACCATTTAAAAACCTGCAAGCTGAGGCAAGGAGTCTACTAACAGAATTGAAAATTTTAAAAATATATCTTAACATTTAATTTTGAGAATGCAATTCTGGGAAAAGTCTTTATGGCAATAAATTACCTTTAACAAGCATCAGTTGAAATAAGCAACTCACTTGAGCTAATTAAGAGCTCTGTAGGATACCTAATAGGCAAGTGCTCAGAAAAACTTGCAGAATTGTTTCTTGGTAAGAGTAAAATGCCACACATCAATCGGATTCTATGGAGAAGAAAAAGTGGACTGCTTTTTATTAAGACACATTGTCATTTTATATACATATAAAGTGGCATTAAGGTGTCACGGATAGTATTGACATCACAGCACTTGAATGCTGGTGTGACTGTTGGTTGGAATACTATCTCTGAAGAGTCTACATGTTCTTGATGTGCTCATATGGCTTTGCTGTTTGGAGTAGTGTTGTGGTGTGAACTATTGGATACAACTTGATAAATATTTGGTATGTCTTTATTTTAGACAAAGCAATGTAATATTAGTGCTATATCATTGATAAGAACAACAATTGTTTGCTGTTTAACTAACCCTCCTCCCTTTTAGGACTGAGTCAGGATAATGAATAATGTTATGACAGGGTCAAGGGAAGTGCCTAAAATCAGTATGGCAAGTGATTCTCTGCAGGACTCTCTCAATCAACCCCCACAGGAAAGCCGCTGGCAAACATCAGCTCAACAAATGGTTTTGGGGGCAGGTGTGAAAGGTATTGTCTAAACACAACCCCATTGGTCTGAAGTGATGCTGTTTGGGATTGGTTTGAATCAGAGGCCATTCTGTGGCATAACGCCCTATTGGTGTAAGGATATGGATAAAGAATGTATAAATTTGATTGCTTTACCCCTCCCTCTCTCTCTCACACCATCATGATGAAGGAACATCTCACACGCCATGGACTGAAAAGAAAACCACACTAAGAAGCACAACTTGGCAGCCATATTGAGACAGGCATGTGGCCTGTTCTGAAGAAAGCTGAGTTAAAATGATGACTTAACTAGAGACATTTTAAGTAACTAACAAGTCTATGTGCCGCCTGAAATTACACATCAGCATTTATCACGTTGTATGGTTGCCAATATTCAAATGTGCTTTGCTTATTTTATGAATATTATCAATAATACATTATTTATGTTGTAACCTAACTCCTGCTTGTCTTCTACTCTATGTACTTAGCTGAGGTTATAGATGTAGTAGGGAAGGTGGGGAGAAGTTATAAAGTACAATATCTTATAAACAGTTGTAAGTCTATGGGATTTAAGGCATTCTGACAAAGGCTACACATTACAGAATACAAAACGGAAAAGTAGAGTAATATAGAACTCTACCAAGACAAAACAGGTACAATTCTCTTAAATTGACTGGTCTATTTACAATATGTTTACACAAATATGGTGAGAATATACTGTGACTTTGATGTGCATTATGAACATACAGTTGCTGTTTAATGAATTAATCCTTTCTTTTGAGTAACTCAAGTGTCTAGATAGAAATTAAAGTCCACAGTACAGAAATCCCTGCTTAAGACATGAGTTTATTATGGGATAAACTCAACCAGAGCCAGCATGTGTATTTAAAATATCTAAATTTAGGGCTGTGTGTGCTCTGTCATTGTCCTTACTATTATCTGCTCATAGTTCAAGAAGACTGCTTCTGAATCCTGGCCTTGTCCTTGTTTGCCTAGAGTTGGCATGTACAGTATGTTGTATGTGTTTTGAAAGTTGTAGTTAAATTTACTCAGTATACAGTAAGTGAGTGTTACGTTGGCTGTAACTGCATCTTGTGGAAAACCGGCACCATATCCACATTCAGCTCTTTTATGCACTTAAGATAACTGAGTTAGACTCTCAAAGACTATGAAGTAAATTAAGAAAATTTGGGAAACAGAATTTGATGAAAAACTAATGAAAATCAAAATGCATTGAGCTGAAGAAAACTGATTTTTTTTTGGTTTGTCCCATTCTAGGGCAAAACATAGAAGATCTCAAAGTTGTTCTGTCACCAGATTTAAGCAAGAATACACTAAGATCCTCTACTATTGTTGTTTTAGGACAGATGCATTTTATTTTAGGAATACTACTTGTATCAAGACATGAAAAATCTGAAGATTGTTGTTTTTTGCTTCAAAGTAACAAAGTGTGACAGTATCCAGGTTCATTTAGTGTCCCTTTATCTTATTTAGTGAGTCTTGAATTCAACAATAGTTCATTTACTTTATATTTACCGAACGCAGCTTATCCTCCCTGATTCATTTTTAGGGCGGCTATCCTACTTGAAGGCATTCAGCGAAGGATGATATCTGCTCACATACATCCAAAAATATCTACAGTGTATGGTTTCATGTATCAGAAACTCTATGTATCCACAGCAACATCTACTTAAGTTTTCATCAATGTAAGACTATGGCCAATGACTAATGCATGCTGTGGATTTCCAAAGATTCAAAATCCCTTTACCAGAGCTGTATCCTTGACCCACGGCCAAGTTCCCTATGAAAAAAACAGAAATTTGACGTGTGCACTTTCACTGGTTTCCTCCCAGGTGTCCACAGATTTGTATGATTCCCAAAAGCATCATTTTGATGCTCATGAAATCGCTGCACTTGCTGTCACAACCCCTGAGGTGAATCTCAATGTTAGATTTAGCTTGTGTGCATACATTACAGCAGGCAGTAGAAACTGTGCCGACAGTATGGCAGACAGCCCTTGGCATCTGTCCCACAAGTCTACAGGCCCATCATCTGCATTGTGTGTACTTTATCTTACATCAACACAGTATTCATTTTTTCTGTAACTTTCTTCAGTTGCCTTACAAATGACTCTCAGCTTGAGCCAGCAATCCATCATTACCTTTTAAATATTCCTTGAGACAGTCTTAAATATTTTAGATCAACTGATCAACTGAGTCATCAGCTTGGGTTGATGGCTCTACTGTGAGTCAACTCATAAATAATTTTTAATTAATTTTACTCTTTATTTTGAAGTCTGCAATTCATTTTGATTTGTATGATCTGTTCAAATATAAACCAACAAATCATATTTTCCCTACAAAAAGAATAGAGCTTTTGACTTCACAGGAAGCACTAATTTCCTACACTATGATAATTAATATCCTTTGCACTCGGTGCCTCAGTAATAATAATGTTAATTACAATACAGCTCAGTGCACTGTTGCAGCATAAATGTATAAATATGCCCGCTACTGCTGGCTGCCACCACTCTCAAAGGGACAATTTTAAATTTATGGGTCAGATTATAACAATTGCTCAAGGCTATCCAAGGGGAACTGAAGGAGAACAAATAAAAATTTATTTCCTGTAAATGATGACAGTGGTATTAGTGCAGTTAAAAATAATGTTAATTAAACGTGTAATTTTACAGTGGGAAGTATGGTATTGCAGTGCTTAGTGCTTCTGTCAAATGCTGTGCTTCAAAGTCAGGGGATCTAACTGTGGCTCAGATCACCATCTGTATGAAGTTGTCATGTTGTCCCATTGGGTTTTTCCACACGTTGTCTGGATGTATCCCATATCTTAAAGATGTGTGTGTTTGTGTAATTGGCAAGTCAGAGAGTAAGTGGTTATATCTGGCAACATATTGGTGCCACATTCAAAGCTGCTTTCTGACTTGTGCCTGATGCTTTATTAGTAGACAAAGGCCCTAGTGATTTTGAGTTGGAGTTAGCAGTTTGGTTGAATAGATGAGCAAATTTATAGCTTTAAATACATCTTCTTATATAATACGCTACCGTTTGCTCAGAAATCATTTGACATATTGACCTGAAATTTGGTACACATATACTATGTGACATTTACTATCCACTTTCGGGGTGATGATTGACCTCCAAGGTTATTCTTCTTTTTATTTTTATTTCATTTTATTATAGAATAAACTCTCGGCAACAGCCAGCAGGGTGGTCATGCGTCCCATGCGTACGGGAGGCATTCTCATTCCCTACCACCTTCGTCGTCAATTCCCCTACCTCTTCATATCTTAAATCATTCTTGAGGCAGATTGAAGACTTAAGTGCCAGCTTAAGTGAAAAATTAAGGAAAACGCACTAAGTAATTGCAACACAAACACTGACTTAATCAGTTTTAACATGAAAAGAAGAGAAGAAGCCTGCCGCTAGGGGAGAGAAAAAATGAGCTACTCAGGAAGCAGCAAATGCATCAACCTCTGAGCAAATGAATGCTAAACTTACAGAGAAAGAGGATGAAAACTAATGAATGCTCAAGTCAAGTGTATTCACTGCATGTTATCGTGCAGTGTGCCGTTACTGGTTTTAATATATTTTTCTCAAGCCCATGATCCTGCACTGTAAATCAAGTTTATTTCAAATTGGATGGATGGATCAAGCTTTCTCTCAGATTATGGAGAAGTTCATAAACATTTCACAAATTCCAGAAAGTCTAATGGATGACACAGGTATGGGGCAAGCATTTAACTTTTAATAAATCAGATTCCAGACTGTATCTTAGTCTAGTTGTTAAAATGCATTTGAGCAATAGTGTTGGAACCTCAGATCCACTTAATCTAATTCACTGTGGGAGCAGATTCAAGTACAAAGCAGGGACAAGTTCTGGAAAGGTCTGCAGTTCATCACAGAGACAAAAACAGAAAAAATCTATTTAAAATTGATTACCATTTGATGACAGTCAGTAAAGCATTATCCTGACCAAACATTTCGCATTATATTTACAAAATTTGGAAAAAAATCTCCCAAGTAACGCTATCTTGAGCTACTCTGCTTGTAGGGCCTGCAGTCCAGTGTACTTTCTGTAATACAAGTAAAGGGCTGTGACACCCCGTGTAGTGGCATTTTGGCACCAGACCACACAGTGGGGGTCTTGTAGTGCAGGGCCAACTGGGATCAGATTTGTGAGAATTCAGACATGGAGACAGACACAAAAAGGTGGTATATCCAAACAAGAGTTGGTTTATTTACAGGTTCAACAAAATAAAAATATCTCAATCAAAAAAAATGAGCAATATATACAGTGAAGTTTCCAGTCCCCAAAATGAAAAATAAAGACAAAAATGTATATACGCAAAAATTAGTAGACTTCCTAAATGAAGAAAGGAAGTTCAGGAAAAAACTACACACAAAGTCCAAAGAATGCCAAAAATATTTACAAGGAAAAAAAACAGTGAATATACAAGAACAAAAACAAAGTGCACCAAAACCCAAAATCTATATAAATATAAATACCTCCTCCAAAATAAAGATACACTAGGAGATACCTACGTATAATATATACAAGAAATATTCAAAATAAGGCACAAGCCGCTGTTTGGTATACTAAATGAAAAAAAGCTATACCAACCACGCAAACCACACTACCGAGTCTAAAGACAACCCTTAAGAGGCAGGAAGCATCTCTTATAGTCGGGGCACAAATCTTCACCCAATCCCACAACATATTGCTCCATTTCACCAATTACGACAGACGCAGGTGGTTTCTGCGCAAGTGCTCCTTTCAACCTTTACAAGGCATGTAATAAATAGGGCTAGCGGCCTCGTGTGTGCGTGAGCGAGCACAAGCGCGAACTAGAACACTTCCTGACACATTCTATCGGAACAGTCGATACGCACTACAAAAGTATGTGTTTCCTTTGGGAATTCCCTCCTCATACTAATGCATGCATGCACATTTGTAACTAAAACGCTTCGCACCTTTCTTTGGCAAATGTCAGGACAAAAGAGACACTTGCCTTTATGACGGGGTACACGCAGCGTCCTCCAGCAGGCCTGACCTGCGTGAACCTGCCGAAGACAAAGTTAAAATGACTGCAAAAGCTCACCCTGCATTTAATGACTTAAACAGGTAAGTGCTTTAACATTTATTTTGAAAAAGTTGAATTTATCCTATTCTTAGGACTTTCTTTCCTTTAACACTAGAATTACCAGAGCCTACGAAAAAACTCGTAAATCCGTCCCACCTTAAATCGCGTCTTAAATCCGTTTGCACCTCTCCGCCAGAGTCCTTTGTCATCTAAATGTGCTGATAAACCAAAGCTACTAGCAGCCAGCTATTCCATCCCCCACCGACTTAGAATGAACTTCTCTCCTAGCTCAAGCCTTGCCTTGATTTGATTACCTGGGATTGAAGTGGAGTTTTACAGTGGAAATAATTCTAGCGTTATTTGGAATACACGCATTTTATGTGTGTTCCATTTCTATAGTAGGCTGTGCAAACACATTTTTAAAACAGAAACGTTTTTCATATTCTAATAGTAAATGACAAAATGTAGGCATAAACTATATAACGTATGAAGCCTGAAGTCCATATATCAAAGAAACACTTTCACAAAAGGTACAAATAAGAGAACACGTGCGCTTTCATTCAAAAAATTAAAAAAAAAAAAGCCGTGTTAGCAAGCCACATTGACACACTTATTACAACCGCCGCGGTGGCGTAATGGTATCAGCTCCTGACTGGGGATCAGAGGGTGGCGAGTTCGATTCCGCACGGCTCCACTTTGAGAAATGAACTGCATATATTCTTACAATTTTAGAATAACAACATAAATTTGATTTCAGTCTGTAACAGCCGGTGTAACTTATGATGCTGGTAAAGGTTAGCTTTTTTTTTTTTTTTTTAATTCACTTTTCATTCTCGCAGTCGCATTCAGAATCAATCCATACAACCCCATCTGACACAGCTGGTTTCACTTTTATTCAAGACTATAACCGAAGAATAAAGAAAGCAAGTTACAGTTGGTGGTTGATACGACAGCTTGCGTGGTGCAATGTTAAGAACTGCTGATTTCCGATCCGTGCTATATAAAATCATCACATTCAAATATTAACAGTTCCCACACACCCAAGGTCCGCCATTCCTACATTTACGACATGTGTACTTGTTGCAGTGTACACACCTCTCTGTGCTATGGTTCCTATTACAGTGAATGAGCACCTGACACTGTACTTTCTTCCCTGGGGGAAGCTGAGGTCTTAGAACGGAAGTTTGTTGACGCTGTATCATCTTTTCTTTTTCCATCGCCTTTTCCTGTAAGAAGCGATGACGAAGTTCCTCTGCAAGGTGAGCCATGAACACTCTTCTTTTCTCAGCGGACCCCGTGCATGCCTTATACAGTACGTGTGCGTTCATCGCTGCTAGGTCAAGGATGTTGTAGAACACAGCAACCGGCCACCTGCGTGTTCCTGTTCGCACTGAACAAGCACGCGCCTTCTGGTCCATGATGTCAACGCCACGCTGGGGAAAAAAGAAAGACAAATATATGTGACATTTTGGAGAAATCATTTTATCACCAGAATAGCACCAGAATACTTCGTCACACTAATATGTTTTTCATTAGCATACCTTCATGTGGTTGTAGTCTGTGACCGTGTTTGTTTTTTTTTTTTTTATCTTGCCCAATCTCCACATCATGGTGCATTGTGCTGAGAATGCAGACAGACTTCATCTTTTTGGGCACATACACTGTCAGCATGGCACTGGGAGATCTAAACACCAGCGTGGAGAATTGTTCGTGTACTGAACTGACTTTAGCTGCAGGTGGAAGTTCCCGTCGCACTTTATTCATGGTGCCAAGCAGAGTTGTATTGCGGTGCAGCAGTCTATTAGCCAGTGAAAGTGACGTGAACAAGTTGTCTGTTGTTACGGTTCTGCCTTTTTGGATTGCGGCAGATTTGGAGACAAAGTACATGTGCAATGCCACTCCTTATTTAGGAAAAGATCCCAGTCGTCCCACGGGAGAAAGACTTTCCGAGTCTGCGGTCATAAAGCTTATGGAGCCATTTCTGGACAAAGGCAGAACCGTAACAACAGACAACTTGTTCACGTCACTTTCACTGGCTAATAGACTGCTGCACCGCAATACAACTCTGCTTGGCACCATGAATAAAGTGCGATGGGAACTTTCACCTGCAGCTAAAGTCAGTTCAGTACACGAACAATTCTCCACGCTGGTGTTTAGATCTCCCAGTGCCATGCTGACAGTGTATGTGCCCAAAAAGATGAAGTCTGTCTGCATTCTCAGCACAATGCACCATGATGTGGAGATTGGGCAAGATAAAAAAAAAAAAACAAACACGGTCACAGACTACAACCACATGAAGGTATGCTAATGAAAAACATATTAGTGTGACGAAGTATTCTGGTGCTATTCTGGTGATAAAATGATTTCTCCAAAATGTCACATATATTTGTCTTTCTTTTTTCCCCAGCGTGGCGTTGACATCATGGACCAGAAGGCACGTGCTTGTTCAGTGCGAACAGGAACACGCAGGTGGCCGGTTGCTGTGTTCTACAACATCCTTGACCTAGCAGCGATGAACGCACACGTACTGTATAAGGCATGCACGGGGTCCGCTGAGAAAAGAAGAGTGTTCATGGCTCACCTTGCAGAGGAACTTTGTCGTCGCTTCTTACAGGAAAAGGTGATGGAAAAAGAAAAGATGATACAGCGTCAACAAACTTCCGTTCTAAGACCTCAGCTTCCCCCAGGGAAGAAAGTACAGTGTCAGGTGCTCATTCACTGTAATAGGAACCATAGCACAGAGAGGTGTGTACACTGCAACAAGTACACATGTCGTAAATGTAGGAATGGCGGACCTTGGGTGTGTGGGAACTGTTAATATTTGAATGTGATGATTTTATATAGCACGGATCGGAAATCAGCAGTTCTTAACATTGCACCACGCAAGCTGTCGTATCAACCACCAACTGTAACTTGCTTTCTTTATTCTTCGGTTATAGTCTTGAATAAAAGTGAAACCAGCTGTGTCAGATGGGGTTGTATGGATTGATTCTGAATGCGACTGCGAGAATGAAAAGTGAATTAAAAAAAAAAAAAAAAAAAAAGCTAACCTTTACCAGTATCATAAGTTACACCGGCTGTTACAGACTGAAATCAAATTTATGTTGTTATTCTAAAATTGTAAGAATAAATGCAGTTCATTTCTCGAAGTGGAGCCATGCGGGATCAAACTCGCCACCCCCTGATCCCCAGTCAGGAGCTGATACCATTACGCCACCGCGGCAGTTGTAGTAAGTGTGTCAATGTGGCATGCTAACGCGGCTTTTTTTTTTTTTATTTTTTTGAATGAAAGCGCACGTGTTCTCTTATTTGTACCTTTTGTGAAAGTGTTTCTTTGATATATGGACTTCAGGCTTCATACGTTATATAGTTTATGCCTACATTTTGTCATTTTACTATTAGAATATGAAAAACGTTTCTGTTTTAAAAATGTGTTTGCACAGCCTACTATAGAAATGGAACACACATGAAATGCGTGTATTCCAAATAACGCTAGAATTATTTCCACTGTAAAACTCCACTTCAATCCCAGGTAATCAAATCAAGGCAAGGCTTGAGCTAGGAGAGATGTTCATTCTAAGTCGGTGGGGGATGGAATAGCTGGCTGCTAGTAGCTTTGGTTTATCAGCACATTTAGATGACAAAGGACTCTGGCGGAGAGGTGCAAACGGATTTAAGATGCGATTTAAGGTGGGACGGATTTACGAGTTTTTTCGTAGGCTCTGGTAATTCTAGTGTTAAAGTGGTAATGCTGGTAGGCAGACTACCACAAGGGTATGTCACATTAGACAATTTTCCAGCAATTTCTAGTCATAGACTTCATTTACATAATCTTAACGAGTCGGAAGCAGTTGTCGGCCTGCTTCTGTAAAGATGATTGTGTAATGTGACATGCCCTTTGATTCACTCCAAATAGTTTATGACTCACTCTGACAAAATGAAATGGCTTTGTTTTATCTTTAGTCATTGGGCGAGAGAGCTGATAACCAATGAATGTTCATCACAAAGCACCATGGATATAATGCAGAGATGAGTTTATCTGTCTATTGTCTTGTGTTTCATTTACCATGACAGAATGAAAAAAAGGGCAAAGATTGCAGCTGAACTCACCCTCCCTGTTAATCCTTAATGTCAGCTCAATCAGGCAGCATGCTATTGGCTGTCAGAAAAATGTGTGGACACAATTGTGCTAGAAGGTCGACCGACAGTCGCTAAATGTGATTCTGAACTGACATTGTCCGGAGACAAGATCTTCAACTGAAGTCGGCAAATTTGACATAGATATCGCGTAATATGCTATTAGCTCAAGCACTATATTTTCCACTGACCTGATTGAATATGCATTGGACATCACTGCTATTGGCCTCCCAGAACAAATACAAATTGTACAAATGAAAGGCTACCCAGGCATGCAGTGTAAAGAATTAGAAGTATGTTAAATGAAAAACGCTATCAATAGAGCATTAGCTAACATTGTCACTCTTCAAAAGTGACAGGGCTTGCACTGACATACAGCTCACTGCATGCATGCTTTAGGGCACTGAGAATCTTAATATTATTTCTTAGTGATGTGTGGCTGGTGATCATATGCAAATTCCAATGACAGCTTTTAAATGAGATTTTACTGAAAGATGAAAAGTCTCCTTCACTAGCAACATGACGCTAAAAATTGAAGACTCATTTCAAAAAGACATGAAAAGGGACACCGAGCTCTTTGTGTGGACTACCCATGAAGCAGCCCTGATAGGTCATATTTTTGTAGTAAGCTTTGGCTTGTAATAAATGATAGAAGAGGAGCAGAGTAGTTACGTGAAAAAAAACACAGGATTTTTGTCTCTGACTGCAGCTTTTTGATCTCCCAGAGGATGTAATTATGAAACTATTCAATCTGTGTATCAGACTGATTTTACAGTACAGTAGCTGTTAACAGGATGCATCAAGTTTTTAGTCTTTTTCATCCTACTGAACTTTCACTGAACCATTTGTCTCTTCAATCCAGGAATTAATGAGCTGTCATATTTGGATTTCTAGCACATGTAGAAAAATAAGAATATGTTTAAAAATCCAGCCTAGACAGAAGAATGAACAAAGTATATGTGATGCCTTTCCATCTGCACCCTACGTCTGTGAGTGGATTTGAAAATGAACACATCTTTACAGAGTGCATGCCACCCCAAAGTACCTTACAAGCTATAAGACAATTGTTTAAGCAGCTTTTCATAACTGGAATATGAGTGAGTTCAGGGTCTTTCACAACAATCAGTAACCTCGTAGAGTTTTAAAGTCAATGACTCAACCTCTCACCCAGGCTACCTTCAACATGTCGAACTGAATGGTATGGAATGGCAGTTGATTTAAGGAATTAGAATGAGGAGGCAGAACGAAGTTGGAAAAAAGAAGCCAAAATTGTAGCCAAGAGTCAAAGGCCCACAATGTGAAACAACAATCGTGGTCAAGAAACAGAATGAAAGGGCCAGTAACCAAATGTCATGTAGTCAGGGCCAAGACAAAAGACAGAAATCATAGTCAGATTTAAACAGAATCTGTAATCAGATGGAATTAATAAAAATAATGCTAGAGTTTTAGGTTGAATCCACAAATCCGGACAAAGCAGGAAGTCCAATGGGCTGATCTTTATACCCCTTGACCTATAATGTTACACTATCCATGACCCTTTACGTCACCCTAAGCAAACATCAACACTATACTTCTAAAATGATACTCCCACTGATTGGGACAACTTAAAGTGTGTAGGTTAAAGGAAATAAAAATTCTCTGCCACCTTTTTGATAAGAAAAGTCTTGTGCTCTTTCCTGTCATAAAATGAGTGATAGTAGTGCCAAGAATTTTAACTGACTACACCGTATTAGTTCTGCCTATCAGTTTATTGACACTGCCACCATTTATAACCAGGGGAGTAAGAGATGAGGAGTGCCTCCTAACATCCACAACTATTTACACTATATTCAAGTTGAGATTGCTATGATTGGTCCGAATGAACAGCCAATCCACCTTCCTCCCTCATATAGTGTACCTTGTCCACAGCTGTGATCTGGCCATTCAGCAAACTTCACCAGTTTTACAGATGGGTCACTGGAAGTGTTGACTTTGGTATATAGAAGTAGAAAAAGGCAGGATACAGAACATAGTCCTGAGTGAACCTCGCTCAAAAGGTCAGGAGCCCTGACTGATATTTGCCCAGCCTCACTGTCTGATGTATGTTTCTTTAGAAAGTCAGACAGTCTTGGCATTAACAGCTGAATAATTTACGTGCTACATGATGTAATGGAGAGCCATGTTTGCAGCATCCTCAACTGACCTGTTGGCACAGTAAGTAAACTGTAGAGGGTCAAGGAGAGAATCTGAGACTCATTTGAGATGCTGGAGAATGAGACATCCAAATGTTTTCAATATTACAGAGGTTACTGCCACTGGCCTGTAATCATTTAGACCTTAAATATTTTGCTTCTTGGTCACAGGCATGCTTATGGATTATTTGATACAGGCATGGACTTTGCATTGAGCCAAAGACTGCATGAAAATATCTGTAAATACATTTGCAAACTAACCACCACAGTGTCTTAATGTGAAGGGAGAAATATGGTCTGGACCAGCAGCCTTACAACATTTCTGTTTCTGAGTAAATCAACTTGATACTCACAATTGAGGAGGGGGAAGAAGAGTTTAGCTGTAAGAGAGATAAGCTAGAAGTCCTAAATATTGGAGGGGTATGTCTTAAATCTGCAGTATAAACTATTCAGCTGATCAGACAAAGATAGATTAGTTAGTGGTGAGGGAAGGCGGGGCTGGGGGTGGATATTTGGCTCATTTTTGTAACCAGTAGTCATTTGTCAAGCATTCCAGACACAGCAGTAGTCACTGATGGAGAAATTTCTGGCATAACCTCACAATTTTTGGTGGCATTCGTAACTGCCTTGTATAGTTGATATTTAGCTTCTTTGTAAACTGTCTTATCTCCACTTTTGTAAACTTCTTTGTAAGCTGTTCATAACTTTTTAAGCTCTTTAGAAAATTGATGTTTGTCATTATTGTCTTTGATTATTGTTTTTGTTAGCATAGAGTTTTCCTGACAAAACATACATAAGATATAACTGTGTTTATATATTTAAGTAGTCCAAAACAGGTTTCAACCCCCCAAATAGTTGAGTGTAGGGAATTGTGTGGTCTCTACAGTAGGATTGCGTGGTGTACAGGTATTGGAATATCACTGAAAAACTCAAATTTTACCATACCATAAACGTCAGCTTTCCTACCAACACCAACCTACACATACACCACTACTACCACCCACCTTCCCTTGACACTTATGCAGTTGTGTAAAAACTTTCAGTTTCTTAGACCATTTTCTTAGTACCATTTTGTAGATACTGCTCCCAGTTAAGTTTAGGGCAGTTTTAAAAATCCTCCTTTAAATACAGAAACACTTAAGATGGCCAAGGCCCTGCCTACTTATCTGAACTTATCAATACTTGGAAACCAGACCTCACCTTAACATCTCAAGATGTTGCTCTGCTTATGATTCAAAGGATTAACAAACAACAGCAGAAGGTTGGGCCCTGGTAGGGTCTGCCTGCTTATATAAGACATGTACCTTCAGTTTTAGCTTTTAAATCCCAGCTGAAGTCTCACTACTTCATTTTAGCATACCCTGAGTAGAGCTACTGATTAACTGCATCCTTTTGTTAGTCATTAGTACTAAAACTTAAGTACAGTAATCCCTCCTCCATCGCAGGGGTTGCGTTCCAGAGCCACCCGCGAAATAAGAAAATCCGCGAAGTAGAAACCATATGTTTATATGGTTATTTTTATATTGTCATGCTTGGGTCACAGATTTGCGCAGAAACACAGGAGGTTGTAGAGAGACAGGAACGTTATTCAAACACTGCAAACAAACATTTGTCTCTTTTTCAAAAGTTTAAACTGTGCTCCATGACAAGACAGAGATGACAGTTCTGTCTCACAATTAAAAGAATGCAAACATATCTTCCTCTTCAAAGGAGTGCGTGTCAGGAGCACAGAATGTCACATAGA